>NW_027041134.1:0-155000 GCF_037179485.1 Ochlerotatus camptorhynchus | reverse complement strand
GTCCCTCCCGATAACGGTAACTGGGTTGCGGATAGAGCTGGTATGGCAGCTATACAAGTTATGGGCAGATACCCCATTCAAGAAGTGGTTGCGAGCTCATACGAAGGCTTCGTCATCGCCAAAATCAACGGAATCTTCATGTGTAGTTGTTACGCACCCCCCAGATGGACGATTGAGAAGTTCTACGAGATGCTTGATGGACTTACCGAAGAGCTGGTCGGACGACGACCGGTAGTCATCGGAGGAGACTTCAATGCTTGGGCAGTGGAGTGGGGAAGCAGGTGTTCCAATGCAAGAGGGCACAGTCTGCTGGAAGCTCTGGCAAAACTGGAAGTTATGCTGGCCAATAAAGGCACCAGCAGCACTTTTCGCAGAGATGGCCGAGAATCCATTATCGACGTTACTTTCTGCAGTCCGTCGCTGATGGCAAACATGGATTGGAGAGTGTGCGAAGGATATACCCATAGCGACCATCAGGCGATACGATATGGCATCGGTCAACGGAATACTGTGGCAGTACGGAGGACGAGAACTTGTGACCGAAAGTGGAAGACGAAAGCTTTCGACAAGGATTTGTTCGTTGAGGCACTTCGTGTGGACGGGAGTCCCGTAGATCTAAATGCGGACGAGCTGACAGAAACGTTAGTGAGAGCATGTGACACGACCATGCCGAGGAAACTGGAGCCAAATAACAGACGGCGTCCAGTCTACTGGTGGAACGAGGCACTTAGTACTCTCCGCGCTAGTTGTCTCAGAGCCAGAAGACGTGTTCAGAGAGCAAGAACGGAAGCAGACAGAGAGGAACGAAGAGAAGTGTTTCGAGCGGCCAGGGCCGCTTTTAAACGAGTGATTAAGCAGAGCAAGTCGAACTGTTTTAAGGAGCTGTGTCAAGACGCTGATGCCAACCCCTGGGGCGACGCATACCGAGTCGTGATGGCGAAGATCAGAGGTCCAACGATGCCCGCTGAAATGTGCCCAGAGAAGCTGAAAGTCATCGTGGAAGGACTTTTCCCGAAGCACGACCCAACAACCTGGCCACCTACACCGTACGGAGAAAGAGAGGGAGATAACGTCGAAATCACCAACGAGGAGCTCGTAGTAGTGGCGAAAGGATTGAAGGTGAAGAAAGCTCCCGGTCCGGATGGAATCCCCAACGTAGCGTTGAAAGCGGCGATCCAGTCATCCCCGGACATGTTCAGGATGGTGCTGCAGAAATGCCTGAACGAGGGTCACTTCCCTGACAGGTGGAAGATACAGAAGCTAGTGTTGCTGCCGAAACCAGGAAAACCGCCGGGGGATCCAGCATCATACAGGCCTATATGCCTGCTGGATACACTCGGAAAACTCTTGGAGAGGATCATCCTAAACAGGCTGACGAAATACACGGAGAGTGAGCACGGATTGTCGGAGAGGCAGTTCGGATTCCGGAAAGGGAGATCGACGGTGGATGCAATTCGGACAGTGGTCGAGAGAGCTGAAAAGGCGTCCAAACAGAAGCGGAGAGGAGATCGATATTGCGCCGTCATAACGATCGACGTCAAGAATGCGTTCAACAGCGCCAGCTGGGAGGCCATCGCCGAAGCACTGCATAGAATGAGGGTCCCTGACTACCTGTGCAGGATCCTGAGGAGTTATTTCCAGAACCGGGTTCTGGTCTACGAGACAGACATGGGACAGAGATCGTTTAGGATCACAGCGGGAGTTCCACAAGGCTCCATCCTTGGTCCAACGCTCTGGAACGGGATGTACAACGGCGTGCTAACGCTGAAACTGCCCAAAGGAGTTGAGATCGTTGGCTTTGCGGACGACGTCGTCTTGACGGTAACAGGCGAGACGCTGGAAGAGGTGGAAGTGTTGTCAACCGAGGCAATCGACATGATTGGTAACTGGATGAAAGGAGCGAAGCTGCAAATAGCCCACCACAAAACGGAAGTGTTATTGGTCAGTAACTGTAAAGCGGTACAGCGGGCGGAAATCACCGTCGGGGAGCACACCATAGCTTCGAAGCGTGTGTTAAAATACCTGGGAGTGATGATCGATGACCGGCTAAACTTCAACAGCCACGTCGAATATGCCTGTGAGAAGGCTTCGAAGGCCATCAACGCGATAGCTAGAATCATGCCGAACAACGCTGGTCCCAGCAGTAGCAAGAGGCGTCTTCTGGCCAGCGTGTCATCATCGATACTGAGATATGGAGGTCCAGCCTGGGTTCCAGCGCTGGAAACGAAGCAGAACCAAAGGAAACTGAGCAGTACGTTCCGGCTCATGGCCATGCGAGTCGTGAGTGCGTACAGAACCATCTCGTCGGAAGCAGTATGCGTTATCGCCGGTATGATCCCTATCGGCATCACCCTGGCGGAGGACAGTGAGTGCTACAGGCAGAGAGAAGCCGGAAGAGTACGGAAAGTTGTGAGAGTGGAGTCATTGGCTAAGTGGCAACAGGAGTGGAACACGACGGAGAACGGTAGATGGACACATAGACTAATACCGATTCTTTCGACCTGGGTGAACAGAAAACACGGAGAAGTCAATTTCCACCTAACGCAGTTCCTGTCTGGCCACGGCTGCTTCAGGAAATACCTGCATCGGTTCGGACACGCAGCGTCACCCCTCTGTCCGGAGTGTGGCAACGTCGATGAAACGCCGGAGCATGTGGTCTTTGACTGTCCAAGGTTCGAGGCAGTGCGAACGGAGATGCCCGTCCTTAACGTGGAGAATGTCGTTGATGAAATGTGTCGAGAGGAGGACTCTTGGAATGCCGTCAGCAGGGCAGTCACACAGATTATGTCAGAGCTGCAGCGTAAATGGAGAGAAGAGCAGCGATCTAGCAACGCCAGCTAGCGCTGAGAGTACGACAAGTGCATGAGCACAGCCACCCCCCGAAGTAGTCGCTTCACAGTGGTCCCGGGGGGATCCAGGCAGAGGAGAGAGTAAGGAATGGGTTTTAGTGGAGCTGCACTAGGCAACTAGTGGATACCACACCGTGCCACCTTCACTACAGGCCAGGCTTCTTGAAACTTTCCTAAACCTTACTATAAAAAAAAAAAAAAAAAAAAACATACACACACACACACACACACACACACACACACACACACACACACACGCACAACTTTAATATTTCTATTTCTATTTAAGATCACATATAATTATGATAATTTTAGTTTAAATGAAATTTGATGAATTTTTTGATACAATTTACACAACCCGCATTTAGTCTTTCTTAATCTAGCGCAGTTTAGTACCAAACGCAATGTTATTATTACTGATAGCTTCCAAATACCTTTCCGTACGTATCGTAATAATTGATAAAGAGAAACCAATCGTTGAGATATTGTCAAAAGTCTAACACTGCTTCTTGACGCCAAACTCGGCCTACGGATTCTAAACTCGGCCTAACGTATTGAAACGCCATTGAAACGCCAATGAATTCACTTCAGCCTATCGGATGAAGATAAAAATTGATTCGGTCAGATCGCTTCTTTTGTTTTTGGGAATGATGGGTGCAAACCTTCATATCACGCGTTCTCATTGACTTCGTTCGGTAGCTTATTAACTTAAGTATCGTACGAAACGCATAATTGACTTGTTAACTCTGAAATCATGGATTTATTTGAAGTTTTCTGTTCGATATGCCCAAAATGGGCGATTAGGCCGAAGTAGTTCTCTACCCTATGTGCTTATAATATGGATATTTGATATGGATTTTGCAAAATTCTGGATTTGAATCGTAGTTATGTTACTAATAATCGTAAGTTCAATCGAAGATAATACGCAAATCTTGAATTATCCTCGGTTTTGCTAAGCACCATACCGTATTATTCTCAATTTAAATCTCGGATATAAAGTTGTAGATTGTAATTTCATATAACAGACTAAAGTGGTTATTGTTATACGATAGATGAGGAGATGAAAGTATACAGATGATTGTGTTCCGTTAGAGTACGGCAGTGTCAAAATTGTATATAGGGAGTAGAAAGCGAGCAAGGACAACTTTGAGGAAGGTACGAATCAGGTTGATCATCTCTCATCATAGGCGTAGCCAGAGGGGGGTTTTTGGGGGGGGGGGTAAATGGCATTCGGTGAAATGGCATTCGGCCAAATTTTCCATTTTTTTCGCCCCTCCCTAGCTCGAAACTTGGCTACGCCCTTGTCTCTCATTACCAAAGTCCCTAGTTGAAGAGGGATGGTGAGGGGTAAAATTATTTTTTTGTTTGCTGAGCAATTTACCTAGAGTGTGGTAGATTCTATCTCATATTTTTCTTCTTTCTTTTTTAATTATTGATTGATTTCAAATTTGTGGAAAGGAAAATATTGGAATTATTAATAGGAAAGTTTCCTATAATTCCATTGAGTTGATACTTTAAGATTCAATTTACTTTGGCGCTTTTTGGAAAATTTCAAAAGCAGTTTTTTTTCGACGCATTATTTCAGATTGCAAAAAGCTCGTACTATTCATTTTTTTTTGTATTTTACACAAAATGACGCGAGCTTTTTGCAATCTGAAATAATGCGTCGAAAAAAAAAACTGCTTTTGATTTTTTTTTTAAATGCATCAAAGTAAATTGAACCTTAAGGCACCGCAATGGATGACAAAAATAAAAGCGGGGGATTGTCGCTTGACATCTCAGATGATGAGTCGATTAAGTCTCCTCCATTTGAAAAGCTCGGTAGCTCTGAGGAAATGGATATCCTTGAAGAATCACTTTATTTGCTTACCAACAAAAACACTGGAGCCTACCCTAAAGAGAGTGTTACACCACTGCACCCTTCTCTTTCTACTCCCCCTTCTCCACCATCGCCGCCTCGTCCACCTGTTCCCCCTACTCCACCCGTTCCCCCAAAAACTTCTGCGACCCCCCGCCATAAGGCTTACCCTGATGACTCGAAAGGTCCGTGGGTTGTATTTTTCCGGCCCAAATAAAAACCTTTGAATATTACCCGGATTTCAAAAGATTTGACAACACATTCTCGGCCGTTACCGATATTTTTAAGGTGACAAAAACAAACTGCGCGTTACGGTTGATGACCGGAAGCAGGCCAACCAGATGGTTGCATGCAAGCGTTTTTCGATAGAATATCAAGTCTACGTCCCCAGTTGTGATGTAGAAATTGAAGGAGTGGTCACCGAAGTGAGTCTAACTTGCGAAGATTTCTTGCACGCCGAATCCTTGTTGCCTCCCAATAATCAATATACTGGACTGCATTCAACTGCAGGCAGTGTCGCTCATAGAGGCCCGACAAAAAAAGTATACTTTATCAGACTCGTTTCGGGTGACCTTTTCAGGATCGGGATTACCTGACTACGTCACAATTGGGAAGGTTCGACTATCTGTACGCTTATTTGTTCCGAGGGTAATGAATTGCTTGAAATGCAAACAACTAGGTCACACCACAGACTATTGCTCCAACAAACCACGCTGCGATCAATGTGGGGAGGTGCATACGGAAGGTTCTTGTCGCGCCAAAATGTGTTTACTGCAAGGATACTCCGCATGCTCTGAGTGATTGTCCGAAGTACAAACAGCAGGGAGAAAAACTCGTTCTAAGCGCTCACTAGCAGAAATTTTGAAAAAGACCGCTTCATCTTTACAAACTACTAAAAAAAAAAGCAACAACACATTCCAACTCCTGCCAGATGCTGATCAGGGCTCTGATTCAGAGGTTGGTGAGGGTAGTGCCTTTGTCTTTAACGGCAACACGAGGAAGTGATCTAAAACAAACGTCACCCAAAAACCTCGTATGGACTCTCAACCAACAGTGACAAACTTAAGAGGTGGCGAAAATGTACCAACACCAAAACCACCGGGATTTGAGCCTTGTAATTTTAACAAGGACTTCCAGGATCATCTAACTCCAGATATCCCAGTTTTTCAGTAAGAAAAGCAGCTGAATAATCAGCAAGAACATGATCACATGTTCACGTTTTCTGGAATTGTGGATAGCATCTTCAATAAATTCAATGTCTCTGACTCAACGAGGAACATTATTAATTTAGTGCTGCCAATGGTAAAAAATCTTTTGCAGCAACTAGCTTCTAGGGTGTCCTTGATTGCATCGATCATATCCTTTGATGGATAATTTTCCAAATGAGGTCGGGGATATGATCTCAATTCTACAGTGGAACTGTAGAAGTCTTGTAAAAAATTTAGTTCACATTTCACTTTGTGATGCATTTGCTCTTTTTGAAACATGGCTTTCTTCAGAAACCGATCTCCCTTTCCACGATTTTAACATTATTCGCTTTGATCGAGCAGATTCTTATGGAGGGGTGCTTCTCGGGATCAACAACTCCATTCCTTTTATAGAATTCCCAAAATTAGTCAAAATAGTTTTATTAGAAAAAATCCAAATATGCACACTTAGGCAACATTTACTACTTTGTTTAAATCAAAACAAAAATACCATCCCATATTGGTGGCTGATGGCACAAGCTTCTAAGAAAATTCTATTACAGCGAACCACATTAAAGCTTGCTTCATTTAGAATTGGAACAAACTTTTGCTCATATTGTGGTGCTCCTGGTGGACGGATTTGGAAGTTCTTGGCACCCACGTGTCGGGAATTTTGTCAGCTTCACGTATGTATTTTTGACATTCCGCAAATCGACTGTACTTTGTAAACAATCAACATGGAAGACGAAAGAAGGGAAAAAATTGTGCACAGTTATTTGGAAAATCCATTGTGGTCTGCATCTAGGCTAGCTAAACAGCTGAAATTGCCCAGAAATACCGTATGGCGCGTTATCAAATGGTATAAGGAAACATTGACGACGATTCGGAAGCCTCAAGCCAATCGTCGGAGTGGAACTGTCGACCGGAAACTGCGTGGTAAGATTTTGAAGACGATTAAGAGGAATCCCAATCTGTCGGACCGTGATTTGGCCAGAAATTTCGGTGCTGCCCATAGTACCGTGAGGAGAACTTGACTCCGGGAAGGAATCAAGTCGTATCGAGCTAGCAAACAGCCAAATCGGACCATAAAACAGAATAGTGTGGCCAAAATCCGTGCGCGGAAGCTATACGACCAGATGCTGACCAAGTTCGACGGGTGTCTTCTGATGGACGATGAAACCTATGTCAAGGCAGACTTCGGGCAAATCCCAGGTCAAAAATTTTACTTGGCAACGGCTCGGGGGGATGTTCCAGCCAAATTTAAATTTGTTTTTGCCGACAAATTTGCACGAAAATTTATGATTTGGCAGGGCATTTGCAGCTGTGGCAAAAAAACGAAAGTTTTCGTTACAAATAAGACAATGCCGTCGGAACTATACCAAAAAGAGTGTCTCCAAAAACGAATTTTGCCGTTCATTCGATCCCACGACCATCCCGTAATGTTTTGGCCAGATTTGGCAAGCTGTCATTACAGCAAAGTCGTTCAAGAATGGTATGCAGAGAAAGGGGTCCAGTTTGTTCCGAAAAACCTTAACCCACCCAACTGCCCCCAGTTCCGCCCCATTGAGAAATACTGGGCAATCATGAAGAGGAGACTCAAGGCAAAGGGAAAGGTTGTCAAAGACATCAATCAGATGAAGACCTGGTGGAATAAGATAGCTAAAACGATGGACGAAGAAGGTGTGCGCCGCCTAATGAGCCGTGTTACAGGAAAAAATCGAGAATTCCTTCGAAACCGTGACGAATAATTTTATCCGTATTTTTTCTTAAAAGTATAAAGAAAACGCTACATTTGTATAAAAAAAGATCTTGAATTCAATAATAAATAACTGAAATACAGGCAATTGTTTTTGTTCCAATTCTATCTGAAGCAAGCTTTATAATAATAGATTCTTCGCCAGTTAGTCGTCTGTCACTTCGTTTGTGGTAGTAGTCTAGAGGTAAAATCGTTAGTATGTTAGTCCGAGATGTTAGTGCGGATTAGTGATTGTTAGTACGGATGGTAAAAAGTACAGGCTATTAGTTGTTAGTACAAGCATTGACAAAGACTATGCGACAACCATTGTAGACAAGCACAAATAAGTTAAGCACAAGAAAAAGATCCGTGGCATCGGAAGGGTTGCCAAAAGTAAATCTGTGTTTTTGCCCAAAAAAATCTTTTCATCTTAGTTTATGTCCAGAAATCTGTGATGATATCTGTGATGATAATTTAAAAAATTTCTTTGAAAAGTGATTGAGCCATTTTTCTAATACTCGCAAACCAAAAATTTATAACAATCAATGTTAGTTCCATTTCTTATCATCCTCTGTTCATGAACATCACAGCGAATGTTAGAACACCTTGCAGACGATGCAATGATTTTCAATCTTTTTTTATTCCTTGTTCTGTATATGCTTTCACCTAAACAAGCAAGCATTTGCCTTGATGATTATGTATAACATGGCAGAACGACGCACACACTTGTTTCGATTCTCTCCAGCAGAAACAGCAAACGAAGTCGAGTATGCGAGGAAATGAGCGCTAGTTGTTTGCTTTTAGCCTATCCATATTCGAAGCATGGAGAGAGCAGTGGAGAAAGCATAGGCCTGATAATCGCAACGTACGTCGTTCGTGTCCCCCCCTGGTCGGCACTTTTTTTCGACATGATTCATTTTACTCACTAAAACACTCCACATTTTTCATTCTCCAGTTTTCTTACATTGGACCGCAGCTCGGTATATTGCATCCTCGGTTCATGCGGTCTCCACTAACATCCTCTGATGATGAATCCCACATAATTGTAAGCGAATCTTACATCCCCTGGTTGGGTGTAGAGACGAAAAATAGATTTCAATATATGTATCATAAATTGCTTATGGTTTGGCAAAAAAGAATACCTCTGACAATTCTCATTCTCCTTTTTAATTCCGCAAAAAAAAACATGCTTAGATATATAAGTTGGTAATGTTTTGTTTTTGAACATCTAAAGTTTAATTTTTTAAATGTTCGATCATATTTTTAAAATCTGTGTAATTTGTTTAAATCCTAAAAATCTGTAATCTGTGAATACAGATTCTTGGTCTTAAAAACTCTGAAAAATCTGTAGAAATACAGAATTATCTGTAGTTTTGGTAACCCTGGGCATCGGTACCGTCATTGCCTACCACGGTATCGCCAACAGCAACAACCGTATCGTTACTACCAGCCACGATACCGTCATCATCAAGACAACACCCAGGATCCGGATCCGAATATAAGGAAAGGCATGCAAGTACCCATAAACTACATGTGACGTCACCAATAAATTGTAGTTAGAATGTATTAGCCGCAGTGTTCGCCAATTATTTCGAGAGTGCAGCCCAAGGTTATAATAATTCCACCACTTTTGTTCTTACGATGTTTTCCGGGTTCATCACGGAACCATCAAGCCTCGTTGTTTTAAGATTAACTGGAAGTTGCTTCGACTTATCTTTCGAGTACTCTTTGTTGTTAGTCTGAATGATACACCTGCCTTGAATCGTACGCCACCTGTGAGCACGTTATTCATTTTCATTTGTTCCTACTAGATATGACTCTATTTGTGATTGAATAACACGTACAGCGTATTTAACACGGAATGGATATGTTGGGGTAATCCGGATCTACGGATATAGTGGCCAACTTATGAAAATTGTCCGGTACACAGTGGGAATTGGATAAAATTCTGAAATACCTTGAAAATGATGAAAGGTTTTTTTCGATCAATTTCAATTCTAAGAACAAGTTTTAACTAAATTGGCTTAATTCGGAAATTGTGCAGGACAGGTGCCCATAAGAAAGGGGCAAACATTTATTTCGACATTTGCATTGTCATAATTTGTTTAAATGCATAGTTTATTTTGATACCACGCATGTTTTGTCGTCGAATCGATTTGTGATGTTTGTCAGACTTGATATCAAAAACATATTTTTTCGCTAAATTCCGAAAGTTTCGTAACATAGCAATGTGATTTTTGAAGAAAAAATTTCCTTTTCCTTCCTTTGGTAGAGACCGAATTGGATGTTTGTTTCCCGGAGGCGAACCAGCCTCAGACTGAAAGCCTCCCTAATAAAGAAAACTTAACTTAACTCAATTGGATGTTTGTTTTTATATTCAGAATTAAAAATTGACGGTTAACCAAAATTATCAAAACAACATTTTCGGTTCAATTTTATCGATCGGAAAAAGGTTAAAAGACTACAAACATTTTTAATTCATGCCGAACAATGGTTTAGGTCCTAAGTAACATTAACAGATTCTCTTCAGACATTTTCACACACACAGTCGTAGATAGAAACTCGATGAAGATAATCGATTAATGTTTCTTGGGACCTAATCCATTGTTCGGCTCGAATTTTGTTTTTGGATATGCTGTACACTTAAGTCAAATACAAACACTATAATTCAATGTTTAAACAGGAGATAAAACACGTTTATGGAAACTTTAATATGGGTAGCTTTTTCGGCATTTTTGTATTTTTAAATTCTACCAAAATATAATTTATGTACCGGTTAGACTTGGATATTCCAATAAAATTTAATGAAGATCATGGGAAAAATAAAAAAATATCCGAACAACTAGATTTTTTTTCAATTATGTCCTCTCTCACTTCACTGTGCGGGAGCCACGACACATAAATTGAGAAACTCTGCAAAAAACAATCGAATTAATTTTAAATTTGTCCGTCGCTGTATATGCGACGACTTATTATAGGTTCTGCATATATTTTATCTTCTCTTATTATTAGCAATATTTATCTGTTAAATAAAGGATACATACGACATATACCTAAATGACACTAGTATACGGTAGATTCGTTAATCGTTAATTTGTTCCTAATCCAAAACTGCCAATGAACGATAATATCGACATCCATGATAAGCTCTAAATTGTTTTATCATCCTGTCGTTGCCGTAAGTTCACCAGAATATTAGCCCCGGAAGGTGATTATAGTTGTGTGGAAAGGATCGGTCGTCACGGTCCCCACCTGGCATCATCAAGACGGTAAAACATCTCTAATCATGCTCATTCAACCTGATTGATTTATTCAGCAAAGCTCACGCATGTGTGTGCTAATTCAGTGCTACAAACTACCACGGTCCAGCAACTAACAACTAGCTACCTTGGAACCTGGGATGAATTAATCAGGACATCTCCTCCGGTCGCTAACTTTTCCACATCACATACGATAATACACAAACAAATAAACGTTTTGATTAAGATCTTTAAACAACGGAATTTGTAATGAACCCTTCGCTTTTCCCATCGTCATCATTTTTCATTCCCACATAGCATCAGTTGGGTAGTTGTTGGTACGGTCGGTCTGTCGGTCGGTTGGTACCGAGGATGGACCGGGACAAGAGTTTAGCGGACAACGACGATGACGACGACTACGACGACGACGCTATCTTCGACCCCGTGTCCCATGTTGTAGCCCAGTCGGCCGTCCATCGTTATTACACATTCGAAACAAAGAAGGCCATCGACGATGCTGTGTGCTCGGAAAATCTTGTCACCCCGAAAGGTGGTGGTGTGGGAGACAGCATCTAAAAAGCAGCGAGGCTTTGCTGTGCCGCTATGCTCGGCCTGCCGAAAACGATGTGGGCGAATGTCCTTCAAGAGAAGGGGGTGGAAATCGTCTGAAATCATCATCGGAAATAGCGCCAGCAATGAGGGTTGAGGTGGTACAAGTAGGCGAAAAGCAGGGAAATAGGAATTTTGCGTGTTCGCACAAAGATAGACACACGCACACTTGTATTTATTTTTTAGAAATTATACATACAACGTGATTTGAATTTCAGAATCCTTTCTGTCTTTAGATTTTTTTTTCGCTGGCGAATGTCCATCGTCGTCGCACTCCAACACAGCTCTCCTGGACCACTCACTGCGCGCACTTACATAGAAGGCACGGCGGAAAAATGTTTACGCACACAGTAAAGGGTTAAAAAGAATGAGTAAGTGGAAAATAAAGAAAATTTAGCAGATGAAAAAAATCAGGCGGAAGGAGAAATTGTTTTTTTTTCTCTCGCTTTTCCCGTAGCTTTTTTCAGTAGGTATTGGGCAAAGGGTGAATTTTTAATTTGATTCTTTTTAACTTTCCTAATGACGATAAATTTAATGACGTTGTTATATAATTTATCTAAAAATGATGCTCCGTGTAGCGCTTGGCTATTGCCCGGTTCCATTATATTATTGCCTTTTCTCAGCGCGAGTAGGTAAGGATGGTGTTCATTAACAAAAAAAAAACTGCAGAGGAAAACATGGCGGAGCTTTTTTTTTAGTTATATACATACTGGGCGTTGAAAATGTGCTCATCATTATCGCTACAGCAACGGACAAATCGATCAAAGGACGCAAATTGGAATCGACCAATAAGAAATCAGTTGATTAGAAATGAGCCCACGTTGCACAATCTTTTGCTACCTTTTCTTGCATGACTGCGATCCTAATGAAGTCGTCTCATTAGCATCTTTCAGATATTGGCTGGTCAAAGCGTAGGTGTGAAGGTTCAATATTTTAAATTTTTCGAGGGTTGTTCATAAAAAAAAAACGAATTAATTTATCCATACTGTGGATTTCAGTAATATAATGCATACAAATTTCACAGTTACTAAAATATAGATACTATATATGGAAGCTAAAAGGCACTAAACTTTTGGAATTCTTATTTGTGAAATGTAAAGCTTTTTCATAATTTGTTTAGCATTTGTTTTGCTGGAAACATGATCAATATATAAATAAATATAAATAATAAAACATAAAAATTGTACTATAAATGCTACCCGCCATCGAGACCAAAATGATTTATTTTTATAATTATGAAAATTACCTTTGATGTTCTCACACTGTTTGAAAATAAAATTTTAAGGATATTCCAAGGATCATTCTAGTGATATTGAAAACATTATTTACGTTCCCAATGTTAAGATATGATAAAAGAAAAAATGCTGATCTATTAATAGATCACTGGGCGTTAATGGATTAATTCTGTTTTATACTTATTTAGCTCATTTTTCCCCGACACTGTAAACAACTGAAAAAAGCATATCATTGGTACCGTAAAACGGGGTTACTTTGATAGCTTTATTTTAAAGTATATTCAAAATATTTTATATAAGAATGAATATTTTTCCAAATTTTATTGTTTTAGAACAAGTACTGTGAATCCCAGTGTCAATTCGATAGCATTATGTCTAACAGAAAATATTGCCTTTACACATCATTGAATTTCTGATGGCTATATCGGAGTTACATTTTATGAGTGATCGTCTTTTCAAACAGGCGAAAAAAAGAAAATTTATTTTTCAAATATTTGGAAAATATGAAACTAATATATATAAATATGGAAAAACTCTATACGATATCAAAGGTAATACCCTAAGCTACAAAATGAAACCAATTTTTCCGATTGGGAAATAGTGCAGAAGATAAATTTGATCATTATATTCAACTATCAAAGTTACCCGCAATATTAAAGATAGCCCGGTTTACGGTACCACAAGTTCCTGCTGGTATAAAATAGTCCATCATTAGTGGTCCTTAGCCTCTTGTCTAGTAACTCCTATTCATAAATTCCCGTGATGTCGACTGGGGGTTCAAGTGACCATAGAAAATATCGGGTTACCAACTCGGGGATCTTGGTCGTATGTGTCACGTCAGGCATATGGAGAAAAGGGAGGTTTTGAACAGACCGCGATAGTATCTTTAAAGGAACTTGTTTTTAGGTTGAGATATCAAATCAGACGGAAACCCTGTTGTTTATTTATGACTGTTGTTTTCTTGTTTCAGCGATACACTTTCTTAAGCGCCATCACAATTCAATCCTGTTAAGTAAGAGCTCCAGCGGATTAACCCTTTGTGTGTACCTCTAAAATAAAGCTAAGTTCATTGCCGAAATCCTTCAAAACGGGTATTTAACCAAATTCGAAATATGTCTCAACTAAGAAGCAGGCATATCAAAAAGACTTAAGCAAAAATGTCAGAGAAAAAATCATTTTGATGAATAATCAAGATTGCAAAAATTGCTTGGGGTCATATTGACCCCAAGATACAGACAAAGGGTTAAGTAATATGTTATTTTTTATTAAAAAACGTAAATAATTGTGATGTAGATTACTTCTAATAAACTTTGAAAATTCGAATTTAGTCGTTTCTACAATTTGGATTTGAGCTCTTTAATAGTATAATATGATTGAAGAATAGAATGGAGGGACCATTTATAATTTTCCTTTTTGATTGCTGTCCAGCGATCCTCCATTGTGCATAGGTTTTACGATTCGAGAAGCCTGGACCTTTCTTTGCGAGGTTGCGAAATGTAAAGGCTTCCCTTGATTTGTTTTCCGTAGGTCTTGTTTTCCGTGCTGAGTACCAATGCTACCGACGCCAGGGAGGCAGTTGCCACACCTGGACCTATCGACCCATCAACTCATGAACCGGGGACCAACGGCTTTACATCCCTTCCGAAGGAAGGCGTGATCAGAGATGTTATGCCTCAGATCATACCGGCGGCACCGATTGGGATTGAACCTATGCCTGCTGGGGTGAGAGGCAATCACGCTGACGACTACACCACCGGCACCGCTTGAAATGTATAGACGTAAATAAATAAATTTGTGAAACCTATGTTGTTATACACTAGAAAATCGTGGTGCATATCAGGTTCTTGGTGACCTCACAATTACATTAAGAGTTTTGAGTTTTATCGTTGATGCCATCAGAAACCGATATCAACAGAAATTCGAGAGCGGTCTCACCTTTAGAACTAGGGAATCATTATCTTCAACAAGGCTAGATTGGAATCTGCCAGGGCGTTGCAGGGCAGGTGGACCTGAGGGCTCATGGCGGTAAAGTTTTGGTAAGGAGATGGAGGGTGTTGACAGAAATATGGCGTGATCTCAGGTCAGGATGATCACAAGCGGCCGCTCAGGTCGTAAGACTTTCACGTTTGACCTGTGTAGTCTAGGGGTGCTTAGAATATATCATTGTTATTAGTTAAAATCAGACCGTTAAGTTATTAATGATTAATGATTTATTAAAATTTATATTAATAATTCGAGCGGCACCGGTGGTGTAGTGGTAAACGTGATTGCCTCTCACCCCAACAGGCCTGGGTTCAATCCCAGTCGGCGCCGCCGGGATGTTCTGAGGCATAACATCTCTAATCACGCCTTCCTTCGAAAGGGAAGTAAAGCCGTTGGTCCCCGGTTCATGAGTTGATGGGTCGATAGGTAGGGTCCAGGTGTGGGAGCTGCCTTCCTGGCGTCGGTAGCATTGGTGCTCAGCACGGAAAACAAGATCAACGGAAAACAAACCAAGGAAAAAAATATTAATAGTTCTATACAGAGCTCGAAAAATGGCTTATCTGCTTTGATCGATTCTCTTCATCGACTTTATCTTTTGATAACCACGGCTATGCAAACAGTTTTCGTGCTATTTTTGCCACAATTGCTACCATGTCACATAAACTACAATTCAATACAGAGCTGGAAAAAGGGCCTATCTGCTTTGATCGATTCTCTTCATAGCTAGGAAAAATTACTGATAGCTAGGAAAAATTACTGGATCATTCTATGAGAGCTGACGTAAAGCAAATCTCATGAATCTTTTCTGAATCCGTTCAATCGTAAGAGTATGCGTAGTGTAAAATGGAGACCACACTGGGGAAGCATATTCTAAGATAAAACGAACCAGCGAGTGTGTCTTGAGGCAATACACATCGGTGAAACCAGAAGAATGACGACGAATGAAACCAAGCACAGTGTATGCTTTGGCAGCTATGATGCTTATGTGTTCACAAAACGTTAACCTGGATCGATCGTAACGCCTAGATCACAGATTGCGTTTACACGTTCTAGGGAATCCGGTTCCATGCAATATGGATGAAGAGCAACGCTATTGCAGTGGGTGAATTATATCACTTTTATCACATTTTTTGTTGTTGACTCGCATGCCGTTGTCGCCGCACCAGACTAGCAAACGATTTATATCTTCTTGTACGGCAACACAGTCGGCAGGAGAAACAATTACACGTACAAATTTTAGGTAATCAGCATAAGACAGTTTGGACGATGAGAGCAGCTCACACAAGTCATTCACATAGATGATAAAAATAAGAGGACCGAGAACACTGCCTTGTGGTACGCCAGATGGAGTGTCAAAGGTCCTGGAGCGTACGGAATTCACCACGACAAAAGCATTTCGGTCAGACAGGTATGAGTTGAGCCATTCCGTGATCCAGGTTGAAAATCATATGTGATTCATTTTGCTAATGATGAGGTTGTGCCGTACTGTATCGAAAGCTTTCGCAAAATCGTCGTAAACCGAATCCACTTGCTGTTTTGATGCCATTTCACGTGATTTCACTGATACATAACACATTAAGTTTGATGTCGTTGAGCGGTGATTCATAAAGCCGTGCTGGCTGTTGGAGATGATCGGGGCAGCAACTCTGCACAGAGTTATGTGGATCAGTTTCTCCAACATCTTACTCAGAGTGCGTTTGGAAGCGTTCTGTCTTGGAGCGAGCGGTTGAAAATAGTAGCGATGGGCGACGCAAGCGTAGCGGCACAGTTTTTCATCAACACAGGAGGCAGGCTATCCGTTCCGGGTCCTTGCGTTGAATCGAGATCTTCGAGGGTTTTCTGAACTTCGCCTAGAGAAAACTGTATGCATGGTAGATTAATGTTATGAGACGGAATCTTCTCGAAACCTGCTTGGCGTTGAACTTTGATGCTTTACTAAATACGCTCTCAAATTAGCAAAGAGATTAGATGTCTTCGAGCTTGAGCGAAAAGTGTTTCCATTGAAGTTGACCGAGCCAAGGATGCCGTAGTCAGTTTTGCATTTCTTGATAAAATCCCAGAAGTGCGAAGTATTTTCTTTGATAATTGTCTTAAAAATAATGCTTAAAGTGTATTATTAACCTTAATCATCAATCATTGATTAAATTTTTATCGCCCTGGTTGAAATATATATGTGATTTGTAGCTGTACCTTTGTTGGCATAAATCGAATTAAAAGGTCAAAGTTATCCAGTTCCATGAGTCTTGAGCGAATTCTTTTTAGATGAAATTGTATGATGGTAAGTAATGCGTTGCTATCAGCCTTTCAGAAAAAAAAACAGGGGTGAAGGATATATTTTATTAGTGCATTAGTTAAGAAGGAATGAAGAAAACCAGAACGAGCATTCCCGATCATACGAGCGATGGGGTCGCGCGCGATCAATGTACTAGTCGTACGAATCACACGCACTTGCTCATTTCATTTATACAGCCTCAAGCTGTATTCAAATGCTATACGATATGAGGTAACCCAAGTAACATTTTAAGTTTTATGAAATACTACCTACTACCTACTACTACTACATTCATAAAACCCTGGTCAAGACTGCTTTGCCATTGATGCATCCACTAAAAACTTCATTGATGCTAGAATCTAGTTGGCCCACCCTGGAAAAAGGTTCTGAAGGGTATATTTTCGAAACTCTTCAAGATTGATTTACTGCAAAATTTTTGTACGATAAGCGGATTGAGATCCATTTCAAAACCGTATTTAAGCTACAATAAAAGCTAACAATTAAAACCATTATCCGAGCCATTTGCCCTAGCTGCTTGCTAAGTTCACTAGAAAAACAACAATCAAGATAAAGAAGGATTCATATATACCATCCAATCTTATCAAAATAATTAAAATAAAAACTGTTCGTATAAAAATACTGCCGAATTTCAAAAATTATAAAATAGTTCTCATGAAGTGGCCTAGTTTTAGGTGCCATATAAAATTTGATGTGAAATGAACGTGAAAACATCGAAAAAGTTGAGTCCGCCCACGGAAAACATCGATTTTACTAATTATTTAACATTAAGAATAAATATATATTCTTCAGATCGATCATTAAGCTTAGCCGAGATTTTTATTTCTCATGATTTTTGCATTCTAAATATTTTCTCATTGCTAAAATAAATAAAATAAAGTTATATCCAAGGAAATATAGATTGAAAATCGAAGTTTGTAAAAAACAAACAAAATAATTGTAATACGGCGGAGGCATAAAAGTTGATTTTAATGGGCCATTTATGAAAAAGTTTTCTTTCAAGAAATCCTTAACAAATTCATGAGGTTTTGAAATGGATTTTATGAAGAAAACTTGTAGACTAAATTGTGCCATTTTGCTTGATCCTAACCCGCTCAGATTTATGGCAGCATTTATGGTGGAAATGTTGCCTACAAAATGTTAAACGTCAAAGCTTGTTTATCTTTCGATAGTTGCGCTGTGTGATTTAGCGTTCTTCCAAGCGATTCTCTCCCGATGGCTTGGAAGAAGTTACTCAGAAAGTGTTCAAAACATTTCAAACTGAACATTGAATTACGTCCTAAGTAACATTGATCGACTCTCTTCGTCGATTTTCTCTTTCGTTAATAACTTGAGCACATAACCGTTTCTTGTTGTGTTGGTCGTATTGGATGCTAGATAAAAGGTTCTTTTATCGATCTGTGTGCTGAAAATACCTGAAAATGTCTTTACATGGCCGCGGAGATACAAAGAGAAAGTCGATGAAGAGTCAATGTTACTTAGGACCTAATGCAATTTTCAGCTTGATTTCGCATTTCGCACAGCTGTAACCTCGATCATTCCCGAAAAGATCCCCTTCTTCCGGATCGTTGGAAGTGCACCGTCAAACGATGCAGGAATGTACGGTTGAATGAATTTTTTCCAAGCGATGACCCTTTCACCGAATAAAATCGCAGATATGGATCGGAAACCAACTAGTGTCCGCTAACTGACAGTTTCAGTGGTTTGCTGTCGGTTCTGACGCAAGTTATTCCGATCTTCATCTATTCGCAAGGTCTGGAGAAAGCTGGTCTGTTTTCAGACTGTTTTGACAATGTTTTATGAATTTGAGGACCACGCTCGCTTCACTCTTCTCCACACAGCTAAAAAAAGTAGTGTAAATTTCCGTTACTATGATGCACATAAATGGAGCGTCATATATCATACAAGTTTAGATTATTGATCGTGTAAATTTATGAGACATGTAATGCAATATTCCATATATTGTATGCAACTTTGCACTTTTGTTTGCAACATTTCTTGCAAGCTTCTAGTTTACGTGAAAAGGAAGTTTACATGTATGAATGTTTGCATGCATGGATGTTTACATCGCCAGTAAAATTCAGAATTTTTTGGTGTGCACCAGATGCTCAGTTGTTGATTGTACCCGTTCCGCCGGACGTGCTGGTTCTTCTAAAGAACTAAATTTTATTGAATTCAACTTCCCTTCGGTCGTTAGCATCGCTTGAATTTTTCCTCCAACTTCGTTTATCCTTCGAGATATCCTTGTCATAAATTTGGTTTTTATTCACTATGAGGATCCATACTAAGAAGTTCAATTTGTAAACAGAGGAGATTTTATGATACACTTTTAAAAGCCTTAAAGGCAACAATATATGCATTTTACTCTCATTTAAAACCGAATGGTTTTATGATTGCTTTTAAAATTATAGAACAGGTTTATTGAGTATTTTATCAAGACATTAATACAAATGGCTAATGAAGTTAATGATTGATTTATAGAACAGTTTTATGGTGGGATTGAGAACTACTATAAATTTAATTTTAAAACAAGAAAGTTTTTGCTTCTCGCCAGACTGTAAAAGGTTTTTAAAACAGCGAAAAGGTTAACTAGAGAGCAGGAACGTTTTACTCTGTGGAATGCTGTATTCAAACTAAATGGATTATTCATTGCCATTATAAAACCATCATAAATCAGAGTGGATGCCAAATGATTGCATAATTGTTACTTGGGAACCCATACTCAACCTCTATACAAGTATGCCGATAAGCTGAATATGAACGCACAGTTATACATCAACGAATGCCTGGGGTAGAAGTCATTGATAAAGGGATGAACCTCCCAACTGCCCGGATTTTTGTCCAATCTAAATCTAAACTGAAGAAGAGTGGAACAATGGCGAAGGATGGTATTTCAATGGCCAGATACTGGAAAAAAGCAGCCGGTGAGATTTACCAGCAGCTTGTGCAGTTGATGGCATGTATCAAGTCCAAAGTTCGAATTTTAATTTGAGAGGAATAAAAATCGCAAAACCCGTATTGTAGCTTTAAACTACAATAAATACATAACATTTTCTTCTAATATCGTTTTATTCTAAACCAAACAGATTCTGTGATACGTCCGTACATAGCTTTCCGATTCTAAAACGGTTGGGAATTATTTATATCAGTTTGTAAATCAAACTCGTCCAAGAATCCAGCTAATCCACAGTATTTGCGGATGCCTAGCTCAAAAAAAAAATCGCCACCTATTTGTTTTATTCAAAGTATGTATCGATTAAGGAAAATGTTGGGGTGGCAATATGCTAAAATATGGCTTTCCTTTGTACAGAAAATCACGAATAACTTAATAACGATCAGCAATTGGTGAATACTCTTATGAGCAAAGTTGTTTATCATAAGAATTTTAATCGATGATTAGTATTATAGGACTTATATTGACACTTATGTTGGGTGTTTGAATGACATTACGCCCCTAAAAATACGTGATTTCAGAGAATAAAAAAATAATTAGCATTTAGCAGGCCATTACAAAGTTTTCTCAAACAAAACTCTCATGAAAATTGATTGGCCAATTTTGAACCCGCCTACCCTACCCTCGTAGCGTGTTTTGCCATACACTGAAAAAAGTTTTCACCTAGTTTCTATTAGGAACGCACATAATATTTTTCCAATAACAAAAATAATGATTGTTATCTAAATATCACATAGCATAAGATATTCTATATGAGAAATCATATTGATTTCATTGGACACATAACGATCATGTAAATTAGTGGTGCAATTTCCAATTATGGGATCACATGAAAGTTATGTGAAATTCACATGGATATTTTCCACTGGTTATGCGATTTGTTTTATTAGTGTACCTTATACATGGCTGGTGACTACTTCTGGAACCCTCCTCTCTCGTCAAATACTACGTCAGTTATGCATGTTTCCTTATAATGTTTCTCTAGACTGGAATACACTAAAAAAACAATTTTACACGTGATGGAATTCAAGGATGCACAGTTCGAAAAAGTAGTATACATTTCTGACACTTATTATGCTTCGCAGCTATGATATAGCTTTTTAAGACAGTTATTCGACAATGCTAAAATGTAAAAGACTTCATTCGCGTGATGAGTAGACTTATGTCCAACCACTACTCGCTAGATGCGCATCTCAATAGAATAAACCTCGTGGACAGCAACATATGTCGGTGAGGAAACGGTTACGACGACATCGATCACGCAGTTTGGCAATGTACGGATAATGACGCCGCCAGAGAGCGACTTTTGAATACCCTCGAGGCCCAAGGAAGACAACCCTATATCCCTATCAGAGATGTGTTGGGTACCCGCGATCTCTGCTATATGCAGTCGATTTATGTGTTTCTGCAAATGTCTAGTATAAGAATTTAATTCGTTTGTCTTTTGTATCTCTTTATTAGTTTTTGTTTGTCTTGTCCCCCGTCTCGATGAGTCTCATCGTCGCCCACTGATCACCATAGCCGGTCGAACTCCAGACGAATCTAGAACCACACTACCGTTCATACTGGCGTCATCGTGAAATTGTGGATTTCGTAAAAAATCTTGTGGATTTTGTAGTCGATTTGAATATAAATATTGCTAGATATCACGTTTTTTAAAGTTGATGCTCACACAGTTCGAAAAAGTAGTGTAAATTTCTATTAATATGATGCACATAAATCTTCATTCATTCCTTTATTTAACGTCGGTCTCTGTTCCGCAATCTAGTGCCAATCACCGACGGACATCGATTGCAATCTATTGACGGCAATCGAATGTGCAGGAAGGCAACTTCCACACCTGCGTAGGATATCGCACCCATTCAAACACACATGGGCTGGGACCAACGGCTTTACTTCCCTTCCGAAGGAAGACGTGACCAGAGATTTTTATGCCTCAGAAAAATCCCACCGACCTCGGCTGGGATTGAACCCATACCCATTGGGGTGTGAGAAAGCAGTCACGCTTACCACTACACCACCGGCGCCGGCTGATGCACATAAATGGAGCGTCATATCCCAAGTAACCAACAAGCCCGCTAATTCGCCTTTTTGCTATATAAGGCTGATACACGGCTAACATAGGGAATGCTAAGCTTTATATTAGCTGCATATTGGCCTTATATTGCAAAAAGGCGAATTAGTGGGGGATATCATATAAGTTTACATTACAAATCGTGTAAATTTATGAGACATTTCATGAAATATTTCAAATATTGCATGCAATTTTTTTGGAAGCTCCTAGTTTACGTGAAAAGAAAGTTTTCATGCATTCATGCATAAATCTGCTGAAAAAGGTCCTCAGTGTATTTGTGTACTTAAAAAAAAAAAAAGTAGTGGTGTATCAAGGATTGTTTTTGTGGACACTCCATTACTATTCCTTGTATCTTTCCAGTAAACTTAAAAACACACACTGCATATAAATTTAATTTCTTCAGTGCATGTAACATATTTCATCAATATAATTATTGTAATATATTACTATGAATACATGGAATAGTATAAGTTGAATTTTTAAAATGTTAATGAAGCAAATTACTGACAAAAAAGTTGTAAATTATATTAGTAATTAAATTTTTACCTGCATTGTAAAGTATCTACCTTTTGAAGTCATAAAGGTAAGTGATTCAAAGTTTTCAACCAATTTATAGAAAAAAAATGTATAATTTGACCAGAATTTAAAACCCCACCGATGACTTTCATGTCATTCAGGAGACATGTTAAAATCCTGTGATTAAATAGGAAATCTCGTTTTGTCCTTTTCCCCGAGCAGGTTGTCCGTGGACGTGCGTAAACGGTGGCCCGCAGTATGTGCGTATAATAACAATTTGATATATAAATGTGTTTATATGTTAAAACCACCCTTTTAGTCGGACCGTCCACGTACGACCGACACAACGAACGGCATAGTGCGTATGCGGAGAATGAGTTCAAATAGGTACAACGGCGTTTGGGGGAGTGAAAGAGTGCTGAAGGTTGGTGTTTCCTGCTACCATGCTGCCGTCCGCCAGCAGCTACGGAACGTTTCCTTCAACTGTTATTGCGAGATTTGGCCGCACCAGAGGAAGCCCAGTAGGAGTCGCACTTTTCACTGGGGTGAGGAACATGTTCGGCGTGGAATCACCCGAAGAAACAGCTACATGCTTTCTACGTTTATACCATTGACACTCTCATTCCACCTAGCCGTGCAATTACGAACCCGGCGGATGTCTACTCGTGCTAGATAATATATGATACAAGAGATTTTCCATCTGGACATACACGGTCTTATTCCTTGCACTCACACTCTGAGCGCGGTGGTGCTTTCTAGTTTCAGCGTGGAAGGACCAGACTCTACTGCCGGTGTCGAAGGATCTATAAAATACGAAATGTATTTTGTGGAGAAAGGGAAATTAAAGCAAGCAAATGAAGCTGGAATTGTGTAAGCAGACTACTCATGTTGGGGTCGTCTCACACTCTGGCGTTGTGTTATTATCTTTCACAAATGTAAACGCGATGCTCATGTTAGTCACAATGCTTTTGTCTTAAAATTGCTATTGAAGTTCGGGTCGTCAGACCTTTGGACCATTGCTGACAGACTTTCAAATACGTGCTTTTTCTATTTGTTGTGCAAATTTAAGATTTCTTTTTGTAAATACAAAACAAGATCCTTATGGATAGCAATATTTATTTTAGGACCATCCTCGTATATTGGGTATATCTCTTAAACCAACGGCTAAAGGATTATGTCTCCATGTTGTCCATGCCAACACAATTATGCAATCTATAAGTACCATTTGAGGGGAACATTCTGGCAGATTCAGGGTTTTCATGCATCAATTATTTGATACAATCCCACTGATAATGCATTTAAAGTTTATTCTAGACCACATTTAAAACCCTTACAAATACTCTCGTTGCTTGAACCCTTGTCGCTCGATTGATGTATTGCGTTTAGGTAGATTTCAACTTTTTTTTTCTCCATTAGCTTAATTTTTGAAGCGGATTATTAAATGTGCGCACTAACCTTCTGTTGTAATCGTCGGCTATTGGAATCGAATATAAATCATCACCTTAAAAATGCGGAAAATAAAATAGGGCACTGCGTTGTAAATGTTTATTTGAAATTTGAATTCGACATTAGCAGCACAACAGTAGGATGTCATACGAATATGAGTCGAATCATAAATTTAACGGTTTTGATTTTTTGTTTGGAATTCCTCTAATTCCGAGGACGCACGCATAACTTCACAGCATGCAAACGGTCCGGTCTTTTGTCCGCTGAAGCAACTTGAAACAGTTGAACACATAAGCATAGCACTGCTACCACACTATAGGCATGTGGAGCTTAAGAAGTTTTCGAATTTGATTATGAATTTGATATTTATTCTTGTTTTCAAACTTAATTAAAGAGAAAACATTCTCAAAATTTCCATCCTCCGTTCACCACTTTCCACTACGTATCCGAAAATAATTTAATACAAGCTCCCTAAATTAAACTTAATAAAGCCGTAAGTATACGTTGTACCACTCCTAGCGGCAGCTCAAGAAACAGGGCAAGGGATGGCAAGGTGGATGGAGGCTAGTTGGGCGATTATTTTGCGTTCGGCATCGTTACCATTTTAAGGCCGGTGTGTTTAATACGATTCCTCCGCCTGTAGCAAATATTTGAAACATCAAAAGTAGTTAGAGGCAAAGTCCACGACATAATTTGCTCACTGGAATGATGCTGCAGATCGGCTTGTGTGACTGTTCGGCACATGTATATACTCACGCTAGGATGGGTCCAGTGCTACACAAGGTTGGAATTTGAACCCTCCCGGCCAAATACGTAGTTGGTTGGTGGCGATGTGAGCTTTATAAAACTCTATTTAGTAAATGTTCTTTACACGAGCTCACGAAAAGTGTCTTTCTTGTGTGGCCCAGCCGATACTGTTCGAAAATCCCAGATGAATCCACGTACCGGTGTAACGTGTCTTTCTTGCTGTGTAATTTTAAATATGTATCACTAAAGCAGTTTTAAATTACATTCCCTGCCATACAAACTTTACCACGGAGCAGTATTTCGAGATTTTTCTTCTTCTAGAACTTCTTAGAGTTTTATTTTTTTATGCTAGTCCTTTAAACCTGAAATTCATAGCCTAAATTTCGTAAAATCTCTGATATGCCCAAAAATGCTCGACTAAGTTATTTTGTGGGAAAAGTAACCGGAGTTGTATTACCTATTAAACCTGTATGATGCTGTAAAATGCTAAAACTATGATAGCTCCGTCATTTCTGAGCTGAGATTTTTTATATATCCGTCTCTAAAAAACCTTAAACTCCTCAAGTTTTGATGACGTTTAGAGGATTATTCACATATCTTTTTATTCTGAAAATATTTTGAATTGAAATGGGGTAGTTCTTTGACGGTTATGGTGATGTTACCATAAATGACACTGGTAAACTCTCTACGTTGTGGGGAAACAGGGGAAAACAGGGGAACAAACAGTAGAAACAGCAGCGAAACAAAACACAGGTAAATTAACTTTAACTACACTTTATTACTTCCCTGCACTTTGACAGCAAAATCTGGACAATGTCCTCGTCAACGTCCCAGGGATGGCGACTGCAATGAGGCGACCACAGCGGTGGATTGTTCCAGATATCGCAATGACGGCGTCCAATGGAACCTTCCGGAAAGTTTTCCGACCGAAATCCTGGTCACGGCACCAGTTTGGAAGTACCTAACTCAGATCATAAACTATGTGTTATACCTTCGACAAACATTATTGTAGTACCGTTGTACCATAGATGTAACTCTAAGGCCAGAAGGTCTTGAAGAAACGTGCTTGACTTGAAGGCTCAGCTCTGGTACTCTCTTTGGTCCCAAGCTAATCGATGCATCCCTTGAAACATAGGAAAATCCACGAACCCCTCATTTTATCTGCCAAACTTTCATAGCAAATCAAAACAAACATAGTGTAGTACTATAATTACGACTAGAATGGGGTACGTTCATCGATGTACTTGGGAGCGATAGGCTAGTCCAGTATGAGGCAATTTAAAATCGTTACTTTCCACCGATTGGTTGTACTCCTTTAATCTAGTACGTCGTTTGAGGTACTGGATTAAACAAGTGCAACGGTACTACAATCAAATATTTTGAAGGAATTAAGCAATTAAAGCATATAATACCATTGTATTTAACAAACAATATGCGAACTCAAAACTGGTAGGTACTGTTGAGGAAAGTCGTAAAGTTTCAATCAGTATATGTGTATCAATGAAAAAGAAGTTTTCTGGGAGGACTTTCATAACATCTTTAAAAAACGATGTATATTGAAATAATTGAAAAAGCAGAAATTCGATGTCATCTGAATAGAAAACACATTTCAAATATATGAAATGATACGGTGATGACATTTAATGCATACCTACGATCAAAGCTAAACTAAATTTATCCATATAAAAACGTTTGTTAAATTCTAATCAGGTCGACAATGTAGAATATTAACTTTGGGGAATATAAAATATTGCAAGGGTCACGCTGAACGAACTCCGCTTGATGTGCTCCTGTGTTCCATGTGTCTGTTAAACGAGTGTAACAGTGATTTACGAGCACCTTGAGTCACGGAGCACTTCCATGGTGGAATGTTATCTTTGGTTCACAACATCAGCTCATAAAATATTAAAATGAGTATATTTTAAATTTGCGGACAACATTTAAATGCATTGGATTTTTTTTATTCGTAAAAAAATAAATCTTCAATTAACAAAAAGACTCAAATGGATGATACCCCATTCCCAATATTTGGATCCCTTCAAATTGACTATTTTCATTTAAATCCTGCGGTAAACCTTGAAAACCGTTAGCTCAAATGTGGCTATCCACTAGAGGTTTCTATCCAAAAAAAATGGGATCATTGTAAAATGGGCCAGGAATCCAGTGGGACAAAATTAATAACACCAATGCGAAGCATATCCGGGACTTGTTGTCATCAGCAGTTTCTAAATATAAGGAATTACATCTATTTACATAAACAGACAGTTTGAACTTCATCCACAAATATGGCGCCTCTGAGACTTGGCAACCTCGGCATAGTTGTTTATCTTAAAAAAAAAATCAAGCAGCTTTTACGATTTTACAGTAGTTTTTGAGTTATTTGGGAAACATAACAGATTTTGTTTTCAATTCATTTACTTATCAAGGTTGGGACGAAAACCTCAGATGAATCCGAAAACCTCAGATGTATTCACCTACCGGTGTAACGTGAGCAGTTTTAAATGACATTTCCTACTCTTTAAACATTACCACGGAAGAATATTTTGAGATTTTTTTGCATCTAGAACTTCTAGAAAAGAGGGTTTTATTTTCAGAGCATTTTAATGCGGAAGCTTTGCGGAGCCGAAATTCATTATATATTTTTTCAATGTTTCTTAATACTAAAGTTAGTAGAGAGAGGGCCGAATCCTCGCAGGTTACTCGATGTTACGGGCTACCGTCTATCAACAGGTAGAGGGGATATAGGAAAAGGTACACAAGGGTGCGATTGATATAGTTATCTCCATCGCAGTTGAATTGCTGTGCCAAGGAAAGTGCCCTGGAGCGATGGTTGATGGCTCACGCTCGAGATGACTGATGGTTGATGGCAATTGCTAAAAAGTATATGTAAAATGAGGGATTTGGGTTGGGATAACGATGAGAGAACACCAAACAAATCTCTACCACATGCTTAATCGTTAGAAATTTTACCAATCGGAGTTGATAATTGACAAAAGCAATGCACTGTGGTCCGAAACGTCAATTTATTTACTCCGTTTTTATTGACTTTAGGAGGTTCAGGTTAGTGTTCTCGTAGAAGTTGTTTAAAATTAATGTGCCTTCTTTTTATAAAAAAAAAATAATGAATAGGGTAGTCCTCATTTTACCTTAAATCAGAAATATTACTTTTTTGTTTTAACTTAAATAGTGGATATGTTTTACAACAAATAGGTAGAAACAGTTATTTCAAGCAATTTTGCAGAAGTGTTCATTTTTCTAGTTTTTCATTGGCTCATGCTGGATTTTTTTGCTTTAAATATGTGTTTTGTTTCACATGTTCCGAAAAAATGATCTTCAGAAGAGTTTTTTTCGTGCTGAGCACCAATGCTACCGACGCCAGGGAGGCAGCTCCCACACCTGGACCCTATCTATCAACCCATCAACTCATGAACTGGGGACCAACGGCTTTACTCCCCCGTGATCAGAGATGTTATGCCTCAGAACATCCCGGCGGCACCGACTGGGATTGAACCCAGACCTGCTGGGGTGAGTGACAATCACGCTTACCACTACACCACCTCTCAGATGTCTCGACTGAATTTATGAACTCAAAAAGCTTCGAAGAGCCCCATTACATCATGCGGAATATGAAGTTGAAAAGTAAAAATAAAACACACATTTTGGGGTCTACAAGTTTTTTTTTTTTTTACAATTACTTTATTTGTACAGGCTCATTCGAATAAACTTTACAGAGCCGAGTTATTCTTTGCGTTATACATTATTACTGTCTTAAATTTAAAGTTAAAGGAACTGGACCGAGTACTCGCGGTTGTCTCGAGGTTAGTGGAGATTTACATTTTTTTGGATGGGAAAAGGGAAGAAGGAGGTTTGAAATGTGGTTTACGATACAACCATTTAATTAATCCTAAAGCATGAAATTATTTCTATTCATCTTGAAAACAAACATTGAAAAAAAAAACCCACACGTACAAAATACAAACTAAACACAAGGTTAATCAAACTTACAATCTAAGGTTAATATCCTTAAAGTAAACATATATGAGTTTCATAAACTCCAGATCGCGTCTAGCCAAAATATCCCGAACTGGAACATTAGGTTGTCTACCTCGAGCCCGAAGGGAATCATAAAAATGTGATCTGACTCCACGATACTCCACACAAGACCAAAGGATGTGATCAGCGTCCTGGTAACCTTGTCCACATTCACAGAGATTGCTGTCTCCCAACCCCACACGGAACAAGTGAGCGTTTAGACAATAGTGATTGGACATGAGACGAGACATCACGCGTATGAAGTCTCGACTCAAGTCCAACCCTTTGAACCATGCAAACTTCGACACCTTAGGGATAATTGAATGTAGCCATCGTCCCAAGCTCCCTTCACTCCATTGATGTTGCCAGCTAACGAGCGACTGCTGACGATAAATAGAGAAAAATTCACTATAGGCGATCTGTCGATCATAAATGTCGCCTTCCATAGCGCCCACCTTCGCAAGTGAATCCGCCTTCTCATTGCCCAAAATTGAGCAATGCGAAGGGACCCACGCGAAGGTGATGATGAAAGAGCGCACGGATAAAGTACTAAGCAGTTCTTGTATTTTCAAGAGAAAATACGAGAAGTACTTTACCGGCCTAATGCAACGGATAGCCTCGACAGAACTGAGACTATCCGTAAAAATAAAGTAGTGGTCTGGAAGAAGTGAAGCAATAGTTTCCAAAGTGTAGTGAATTGCTGCCAGTTCAGCCACATACACAGAACAAGGAGCTTCAAGTTTTCGAGAGGCGCTATGAAATTCATTAAATACACCAAAACCAGCGGACTCCTCTATTAGAGATCCATCTGTGAAAAACGTTCTTGCAGAATCAACATGGCCAAACTTTGCAGAGTATAATGACGGAGCAATCATAGGACGATGATGCTCTGGAATTCCGCGGATTTCCTGCGTCATAGATAAATCAAAATTCACTGAATTGCCGAAATCGGAGAATATTACACGATTGGGAATATTTCTTGAAGGGCTGACATCCTGTGTTAAATATAGGTAGTACAAAGTCATAAAACATGTTTGAGGATTTAGCTCCAGAAGCTTCTCAAAATTTTCGATCACCAGTGGGTTCATTACTTCGCAACGGGTGAGGAGCCTCAGAGATAACTCTGAAAAACGGACGGATAGTGGCAACATGCCCGCCAGCACTTCGAGACTCATAGTATGAGTCGAGTGCATGCATCCTAACGCGATACGAAGACAACGATACTGGATCCGTTCCAGCTTGATGATGTGCGTTTTAGCTGCCGACTGGAAGCAAAAACTACCGTACTCTAAAACCGATAAAATCGTTGTCCGGTACAACGTCAGAAGATCTTGTGGATGGGCTCCCCACCACGTTCCGGTAATTGATCGAAGGAAATTGATCCTTAGTTGGCATTTTCTTCTCAGATACTCAATGTGGGATCTCCAGGTGCATTTGGAATCGAACCAGACCCCGAGATATTTAAAAGACATGGAATGAGTGATCGGTTTACCCAAAAGTTGAAGCTTCGGTTGTGCTGGGCTATGCTTCCTAGAAAAAACGACCAACTCAGTTTTCTCCGTGGAGAATTCGATACCTAGCTGAATAGCCCAAGTAGACAAATTGTCCAAAGTATCCTGTAAGGGTCCTTGCAGGTCAACCTCTTTTGGCCCTGTGATAGACACTACGCCGTCATCTGCAAGTTGTCTCAACGTGCAATTGTCACTAAGACAGACATCAATTTCTCTAACGTAGAAATTGTGCAAAAGGGGGCTTAAACATGAGCCTTGGGGGAGACCCATGTAGCTAAATCGAAAAGCTGTAGAGTTTCCATGAGAAAAGCTCATATGTTTTTCTGACAGCAAATTGTACAAAAAATTATTCATTAATGGAGACAATCCACAAGCGTGGAGTTTCTCTGAAAGAACTTCAACGGATACTGAATCAAAAGCCCCCTTGATATCCAAGAACACAGAAGCCATTTGCTCTTTCTTAGCAAAAGCTAACTGAATTTCCGAGGAAAGCAACGCGAGACAGTCGTTCGTTCCCTTACCCCTACGGAAACCAAATTGAGTATCTGAAAGAAGGTGGTTCGTCTCAACCCATTTGTCGAGGCGAAAAAGGATCATTTTCTCCATCAATTTCCGAATACACGACAGCATCGCGATGGGCCGATACGAATTGTGATCCGACGCGGGTTTATCAGGCTTTTTAATGGCTATCACCCTTACTCGTCTCCAATCGTCGGGAACAATATTGAGCTCCAAGAACTGATTGTACAAGTTCAACATGCGCCTCTTAGCGACGTCTGGGAGGTTTTTCAGCAAGTTGAACTTGATTCTATCAGATCCCGGGGCAGAATTGCCACACGAAAGGAGAGCGAGTGAAAGTTCCACCATTGAAAAAGGCTGACTGATTTCGTCTACCGAATTCGCGGTTTCGCGAGGAATCTACTGCGACGGCACGGAATCCGGACACACTTTTCGCGCGAATTTAAGAATCCATTGATCCGAGCATTCCTCGCTTTCGTTGTTAGTGGACCGGTTACGCATTCTTCGCGCCGTACTCCAAAGCGTATTCATAGACGTTTCGCGCGACAATCCGTCTACAAACTGCCGCCAGTAACCTCGTTTTTTGGCCTTGATGAGGCTCTTAAGTTCGCGTTCAAGAGATGTGTATGCATCGAAATGCTCGCGTGTTCCGCGTTTCAGAAAAAGTTTAAACGCGTCGGACTTTTTACGGTAAACCTCCGTGCATTGTTGATCCCATGGTGTTTTCTTACGGATTGACGATCGCGGCACCGGTCGTGTTTGAGCTTGAAGTGCGCTGTCGACGATGAGATTAGAGAGGAAATTATATTCCTCCAACGGCGGAAGCTCTTCCACTGACGATACTGTATCGTCTATCGCGGATTGGAACTTAGTCCAATCGATGTTACGGGTTAGATCATACGCGACGTTAACGGATTCTGACGAGTTGAACCCACTGGCAATCGAAATTTTGATCGGCAAATGATCACTACCGTGCGGATCCTGGATTACATGCCAAGTGCAATCCAACGATAGTGAATTGGTGCAAAAGGTGAGGTCTAATCTGCTACCATTCGAGGATGGACCAGCCAAACGTGTTACTTCTCCATTGTTAAGTATTGTCATGTTGAAGTTGTCGCAGAGATCATAAATCAAAGTAGAACGGTTATCATCGTACAGCTCCCCCCAGCCTGTACCGTGGGAGTTAAAATCTCCCATGATCAACCATGGAGCGGGAAGTACCGCACATATGTCGAAAAGTTGTTTGCGATTAACAGAGAATCTAGGAGCAATATATACAGAAGCAATACAAAGGCTCTTACCTTTAATGGTAGCCTGACATGCGACAACTTCAATACCGGGGAATTCGGGAAGATTCACTCTATAGAAGGAATGGCACTTTTTGATCCCCAAAAGTACCCCTCCTCCACGTGAATCCTCACGATCCAATCGAATAATGTTAAAATCAAAAAAAGGGAGATCAATTTCTGAAGAGAGCCATGTTTCACAGAGGGCAAATGTATCGCAATTATTGTTATGGACTAAATACTTGAACGAATCTAATTTCGGAATAAGACTTCGACAATTCCACTGTAGAACAGTGATCAAATCCCCGACCTCGTTTGGAAAATTATCCATCGAAGGAGATGATGGCTGCAAGAAGGGGCCATTTTGAAGTCAATTGCTTCAAGAAGGATTTCACAGTCGGAAGCAATGTGAGGACAATGCTTTTCAGAGGATCAGAAATGTTGAGGTATTTGAGAATACCGTCCACAATGTCATCAAATGAGAACAGCCCAGATGAAGAAGGGGTTTCTGTTCTTAAAATTGGGGCATCAGGGGTTTTGGATGTCCCCGGAAGAGGTGGAAAATCCTGGGTATAATCAGTTCTGCGGAATCCAGGAGGAGTAGAAGTCTCCTTTTTTCCACCACTCCTTGATTTGGGCAAGCTGATTTGGGGTTCTTGATCTGCAACTTTCCGCGAACGGATGCGTTTTCGTTTCCGGGCAGAACCTTCCGGAAAACTGAAAGAAACTCCCTCCTCAGCCAAGTCAGAGCCAGACTCGTCATCTGACAAAACAGCGAAGGGATTTGTTTCGTTGGTCGATGGCTTGGCTGTCTTAAGCATTTCTGCAAAAGACCGCCTGGAACGTTCCTTAAGGGAGCGTTTCATTTTGTCCCCGAGCTGTTTGTACGCCGGGCACGACGAGAGAGCATGAGGAGGTGTTCCATTGCAGTACACGCATTTTGGTGCAGTAGCTGCGCAGGCGCCATCCTCATGCTTCTCCCCGCATGTGGAGCAGCGTGCCTTGTTGCCGCAGTGGGAGGCCGTATGTCCCAACCGCTTACAATTCTGGCAGTTCATGACCCGAGGTACAAACAACCGCACAGGAAAACGAAGTTTTCCCAGCTCGATGTATTGAGGAAGGGCAGATCCAGAAAAGGTCACCCGAAACGAGTCTGTGGGGGTAAAACTCTTTTTACCCTCGCTGAGCGATACTGACTTCATTCTATGAACGGCCAGTATCTTTACCGGAGGAAGCAAGGGGTTCTTGAATCGGCCAACCGCTTGCTTCTCCAGTATCTCGGGGTTCAGGCTCGCCTCAGTGACCACGCCTTCGATCTCCACATCAGAGGCTGGAATGTACACCCTATATTCCAGTGTGAAAAACTGGGAAACAGCAATTTCATTGGCCTGTTTCAGGTTAGCGACGGTCACACGAAGTTTGTTGTGCCTAACCTTCGTTATTTCGGTCACGGCAGAGAATCGCTTTGTCAGATCATCAGATATCTGAACAACATTCAAGGGTTTGTTTTTGGGCTGAAAATAGACAACCCATGGGCCAGTCGAGTCATTCGGGTAGGCCCGCAATCTGGAGCTTTTCTCAGCCTGCCCATTGTCAGACTGAGACGACGAACCATGGATGACATCATCATTTTTCTGAGATGAATGGTCATCCATGTCGTCTTCTGACAAAACATCCATTTTGTTCAACTAGTGGGAGCGCAAAACGCTCTCCCACTGAACGCACAGACACAATACACAGAAAACACTACAAACACAGAAATACAAAATGAAAATTTAACTAATGGGGGAGGAAAAGAAACAAGAAAAAAACAAAAACTTATCTGATAATCCTATACTACTACCACCGAGCGTTATATGTGTAGGCGTTTACACAGATGGCTGGAAGAGACGCGCTGCGTGGATGACCTTCGTTGTGGTGCACTTGATCGAGGCTCGGTACTCAGCGCACACAGGCGCACGATGATTGATGAACGATGTAGATGTAGAAACGGGTGCTCACACTCGATGATGATGATACGTAAGCGGGTATGCGTGAGTGCGTATGCGTGACCACGCAACGATGATGCCCAAATTGGTTTGCGAATTACCAATAGCACAGATTAATCGTTCCGAAAATGACACTTTCTACTACAAAAAAACTCACTTTTCGATCAATTTACCGGGAACTATGCCAGGAGTCACTTAGTGAGAAAAAAACTGATAATTTATATCAAGCGAATACCGAGAAAACTTCCAAAACAACGGAGCGCGAAACAAGTCGACCGTACGATTACAGGTTGAGAACACCCGGGTCTACAAGTTATATTAGTTATAATCCTATACACTAGCAACCCCAACCTATAATAATTTTTAGAAATATCAGGAATGCTCACGAACCTCCAGAAAAATGCCAGAAAACTTACTACTAACTCAAGGTATCTTCGATATAAGCTTCAAAGTTGATTTTTTTTTATCAAATGTTAAAATCAGTCCTCTATATCCTTAATACGCGCGTGAGGCTTAACCTTCGTAGACATTTTTTAACTACTACTATTAAATTAAACATCAAAAATCCATCATCTCCATCATGGCGAACAAAATAGTTATTGCAGTGCTACAATCATTATAAAAAGTCATTATGACAACTATTCATACAAAACAATCCGTTAGAGATATCTTCGTCAAAATACATCATTTGTCAATTCATAAAAAAAAAGTCACTGGATAACTGTTCAAAAGACAGTTTTAACGTGTGAAATTTAATGTCTCTTAAATTCTGCTAATGTTGTTGCACGTTTAATGTGTCTATGCATCGAATTGAAAACATTTATTCCTTTAAAATATAATGAATACTGTGAAGCACAGGTAAAAAAATGTGATGTTCTTATTTCATCCACGTTTCTATTTTTTTTATTTTTTTTCCTTGGATTTGTTTTGCGTCGATCTTGTTTTCCGTGTTGAGCACCAATGCTACCGACGCCAGGAAGGCAGCTCCCACACCTGGACCCTACATATGAACCGGGGACCAACGGTTTTACTTCCCTTCCGAAGGAAGGCGTGATCAGATATGTTATGCCTTAGAACATCCCGGCGGCGCCGACTGGGATTGAACCCAGGCCTGCTGGGGTGATAAGCAATCACGCTTACCACTACACCACCGGCGCCGCTATCCACGTTTCTAGTATTATATCTATGAAAATCACTTCCTCTTTCAATTCGATCACTTTAAAAATGAACACCATAGTCAAATATACAATTCTTTGCTTCACTCACAACCATTCTAAGGCGTTCAGCATCAAAGTTGAGAAAGTGAATCTATTACATCGCATTATTTTATTCTGCAAGCGCTGTAGTCTCGATATTTGTGTTTGATTGGACAGAAATAAAATGGATGGGCAGAAGTCTAGATGAGGAGAGATGATTGTTTTGTATAGCTGTATTTTACTGGCAATTGTTAAGTCATTTTTCAATCGACATAGAATTCCATACTTCTTGGCAATTTTCTTGATGACATTGTCAATGTGAGAGTTGAACTTAAGTTTGTCATCAATAATCACGCCAAGATATTTAATCTCCCCAACGCGATCAATAGTCTCATCATCAATTACAACAGAGACGTTCTCATTTAATCGATTCCGCGAAATTACCATAAATTTAGTTTTACTTGTATTCAATTTTAACTGCTTATACTTCAACCATCTACTTAGAGAACGCAAACCTTCATTCAAGTGTAAAACGACATCATCTAAATCCTTAGCTGCATTGAATAACACAGTATCATCTGCAAAAAGATCAATGTCGCAAAACCGTAAAACAGGTCGCAAGTCATTAATATACATAATAAATAAAAAAAAGGGCTCTAATACACTTCCAGGGGCACTCCAAGGTTATTCCCCACGGGACTTGAAACAGAATCATTAAAAACAGTCCGTTTAGTTCTGTCAGACAAATAGCTTTCAAACCATTTATATGAAGAACTCGTAATTCCAAACCGCTTGATTGATCTTAACAATAAGCGCGTTTCAGATCCAAAAAACAGTAACATTCGTATCTTAACGCTCTAAGTTGTCTTTCCACTTTGCTAACAATAAATTCAACGCAGTTTCACAAGAATGACCTTCCCGATATCCTGATTCATCTGGTATCAACAAAGGGTTGCTATTCAAATAATCCAACAGCTGGCCTTTAACAACAAGTTCAAAATTTTCTCTAATGTGTGCAACATGTTGATGGGACAAAACTCTTCGGTTTTAATCGTTCCAGCAACTTTTTGAATAGGAACCACTAAGGATTCCTTCCAAATGAGTGGGACATGTCCAGTAGACTGATGCAAAATTTGAAATTTTCGCTCCACAGTGTTCAAACGGTTTCAAATCGGGTCCTGAATAGCCTCCGAAAGTTTAAACTCATTTGATAAGAAACTGGCTTGGCACAAACCATTTAAAGTTTATATGGAAATTACTATGGGAAATCCAAACTTTTTGTTCATTGTCTTCTTACCTTTTTCCATATTGCACTGTTCAAAAATTCAAAAGCTATACTCATTTTCTCAGCTACAACTTAGCAGAATATAGTTGTTGAGCCAAAGGTCAAATAAAATAGTTATTAATTGTTTGAGAGAATGATAATCTTATGGCAAGATTTAGCAACTGTATTGTCCGCAACACTGTATTCTGCAGTGTGACATAGTAGCCATGATTTTTGTCCTATATTCTACGCGCTATAAACACCAATGTTGCCTGCTGAACAGTTGATGGAGCATAATCATAAGACATCAGTGACTTGAATCATTAATAATTTTTGTTCCTTACATTTGATCGAAAACTGGTCTTGAACAAAGTTGTAGCTGAGAAAATTTTCAACAAGTTCAGTTATCATTTTCTAAAGTAGAGTGAACTGGTGAATTTTGAGATAGATATGAACCGAAATTATGGTTTCTCCATAGAAATTCCCATATAAACTTCAAAAGGTTTGTGCCAAGTCAGTTTCTCACTAAATGAGTTCAACTTTTGGGAGGCTAATCAGGGCCCAATTTAAAACCGTTTGAGCAATGTGGAGCGAAAATTTCAAATTTTGCATCAGTCTAATGTCCAGTCTGCAATGATTCATTAATAATGTCCAGTAAGATGTGGCCAATGACATGCAAGCAATCTTGAATAACTCAAGCATTAACATTGTCTACTCCAGCCGATTTTCCTAATGAAACGCAAATAACTCTAAGTTCATCTAATTGGGTGAAAACCTTCAAATCTACAACTACTACTGCAACTACTGATTATCACTATTTGTTCTGCAAAACATCCGACATCTTCATCGTCCGGGTCCTGTGGTCGGTGATGGTATCGGGGGCTTCCGGCCTGCAACCTCAGGCGAGTATGATTGCGATTCCGAGCTTTCGGTACCTGATGGCCTTTCGATTTCCAGCTCCCGTGATTGCTCCTCGAAACGTGCGTGGGCTGAGAACTAAAATCGACTCGTTTTTCGTTGGAGAGGCCGAATATGATTTGATTGTGCTGACGGAAACGTGGCTGGACGACCGAATTTACTCATCGCAACTTTTCGGGTCACTCTATTCCGTCTTGAGAACTGACCGGTCTCCCCTAAACAGTCAAAAATCGCTTGGTGGCGGAGTCCTGATTGCAGTATCAACGAGACTAGCCAGCTACGTAAGTACGTCACCCATTTCCAGTCAACTGAAACAGCTGTGGATTGTCGTAGAACTTCCACAAAGCAAGCATAGTGTGGCACACCATTAATTGATCCACTGCGTTCACATATGCCGGTTGCTTGCTGTGCTCTTTTGGACGGTTTTAACTTTTACGAGTTCACACAAGCGAATACTTTTCCAAACCGAAATGGACGTTTGCTAGATCTTGTCCTGGCAAATGATTCCGCATTACCGGGCACTTCTGTTCCCGTTCCGGTCAAGCCAGATTGTTCTAGATGCCGATCATCCCGCTCTCGTCGTGTCATTTAGTTTACCTTCGCCGATTGTTTTTACGCCGTCATCTGAGTGCTACTCTTGGGACTTTCACCGAGCTGATTATGTTGCATTGAACAATGCGCTTGCGGAAATTGATTGACAATTTATCGAAACAGCCGCTAGCGTGAATGATACTGTAGATTTTTTCAGTGCTGCACTGGAAGATGCTATTTTCCGCATTGTCCCAGCACGACGACCCCTGCAAAAGCCTACATGGTCTAACCCAATAAGATGGATTACCGAGGTGAAGCAATCGGTTAAGTTGTGTGAGTAAAACCCCTGTACGATACAAGCAATTAGTGACGTCACTACTTGCGTTTACGTTGATTTTTTGGTTTACTAATACAACCATATTTCACCACCTTCGCACGAATCCGAAAAGTTTTTGGTCGTTTGTCAACTCCAAACGGAAGGAATCCGGGTTGCCTTGTTCCATGTTTCTCGGGAATGACTCGGCTAATAGCGAAAGAGAAAAAGGCGACTTGTTTGCTCGTCATTTCAGGCAAGTGTTCCACGATTTCTCCGCTTCGCCGACACAAGTGCTGAATGCTACTGTTAGGATGCCACGTGATGTGTTTGGTTTCGATATTCCGCTCATTTCAGAAGTCATGGTGATAGCCACAACACGCAAACTTAAGCTCTCGTTCGCCGCCGGACCTGACGGCATTTCGTCATTAGTTCTAAAACGTTGTGTAGCCTATCTCTGCCATCCACTAGCGAGGCTATTCAATCTTTCGGCACAGCAATGTGAGTTCCCTGCCGCTGGAAACTGTCTTATCTGTTCACAGTCTACAAAAAAGGAGATAAACAGAATGTCGCAAATTATCGTGGAATCACCTCCCAGGTAACAATTTTGGTTTTATGAGGGTTCTGTAGACCATGATTTAGACTTGTAGCATGCTTTAAAACCACTATAAAACTTGGGCGCCCACTAATGTTACTTGGGCGCCCTGTGTGCCTGCTCAAAACTGTTCGAGATATTCATAAATGATGCTCTGTTCGCGTGTTGCAAAAATTATATCGACACAGAACAACACGGCTTTTACCCGAAGCGCTTCGCGTCCACGAACCTGTTGTAGTTTACTTCTAACTGTTTGCGATGCATGGATTAAGGATGGCAAGTCGATGCTGCGACTAAAAGCTGCATTTGACACGGTGGACCATAATATCTTACTTGCTAAGCTGGAGATATTTGGCGTCTCGTCAACGGCTGTGGATTGGTTCAGATCTTACTTGGTGAATCGCTATGTACGGGTTAAGATTGGCGCGTCGGAATCGGATGTATTCTCAAACAACTCGGGAGCTCCGCAAGGCAGTAACCAAGGAGCGCTACTGTTTTCGATCTCTTTATACAACGTCGCCTTTCTGATACCACCAGGATGCCGCGTTTTCCATGCAGACGACACGAAAATCTACAAAATTATTAAAAGTCTCTCGGACTGTTGGGACCTCCAGAATATGTTAGGTATTTTTGCTGACTGGTGCTCAAGAAATTTGATGAGTCTAAGCATCGAAAAATGTAACATTATTTCCTATCACCGAAAAATCGAACCAATCTTGTTTGACTATGTTCTCTACGGACGCTGTATTGCTCGTCTAGAGCACATAAAGGATCTCGGCATTACCTTGGACATCATCTCCAGAGCTAATTGACAATTGGGATTTATTTTCAAAATTGCTGACGAGTTCCGTGACCCGCTATGCCTCAGGTCACTCTACTGCTCGCTTGTGCGATCCTTATTGGAGTCAAGTTTAGTTTTTTGGTGCCCTTCACATGCTATTTGGATCACTAGAATTGAATCCATTCAACGCAAGTTTGTGAGATATGCTCTTCTTCAACGCGACTTTCTGTTTTTGGAACCACGGTGCCGAAATTATACACAACACGAGCCAATTCAAGCCATCAGCCGGCAATTCTACAACTTCTTTTATATGTTTGACTTCAATGTATCAGCTGACGTGTTTCGTCCAAGGTTGCAAATACTCATTTCAGCTAAAATAATGTTTTTCGGAATAATAAAACCAAAAGATGGTATGATTACATGTTTTACTTGTAACTTACAAGAAGAGGTTACACAGTATGCGTTTGAAAAATAAAACCTGTAAATTTTGCTTTCTATGAGTCACAATCAGCGATTTTCTGATCTCTGAGTGAGTGAGTGAGTGAGTGAATGAGTGTGTGAAAAATTGCTGATTGTGACTCTCACGAAGTGAAATAAACAGGTTTAGAATGTCAATCACATTCTTTGAAACCTTTTCTTGTATCTTACCTATTCAAACTATGATCGTAGCTTCTAATTATTTCATAATTTAAAAAAAAACATGGTTTTAGCTGAAATGAGTATCTGCAACCTTGGTTTCGTCATCAGTTACTTGGCCTTTTCCGTACCGTTGACCGTAACTATTTAGTTTAAGTTTTATTCATTTAGACAATAATTGTCAGTTGAATTTTTCAATATACAAATAAACAAATAAACGAAACTTTTTGTACCATTTGCCTCTTTTCCGTTTAAGATGCAACAGATCCAAATTGTACCAGCTGTTCAAGTTTTTCAGCAGTATGGAGTAAATAAACTTTAAAAACACCTCAAATAAAATCTAAAAATCCGTGTAACTCATAAACTTCTGAAGCAATACAACGTTTTTGCTGCAGTAAAAAGACTGAAAGAGCCGTTAAACCCTTCAATCAATCCCTATAGAAACTTGCTGTGCTGCAATTTTGCTGCAATTAGTTCTAAAAGACATCTTTACATTTTGAGTGAAATGTAAAACAAAAATTTAGAATAAACAAGCAAAATTTTTAGAGGCTTCATAATAAAATTGCGGAAAAGTACTCAAATGAAGAGCTTCGGTTTATTTGGAAAAGTTGCTTGAAATATTGATTTCTTAAACTTTTCTATAGAATAAACCATTGTTAATTTCAAATAAGACATTTAAATTTTTGATTTAGATTTTAAATAAGGACCATCCTAATCAAAGTTTAAAAAAATTAATACGAGTATTATTTCAAGCAACTTTGTTGAACATACCGTTTGTTAAGCTCTTCATTTGGCCATGCTGAATTATTTTTATGCGTTATATTAGGGAGCCTCTAAAAATCATATTTTATAACTTTTTTGTACTACATTACATCAATAAGTAGCACAAGGAAGACTTTTAGAACAAGTTACAGCCTACATTTTTAAAGGCCCATATAATTATAAACCACTTCTCTGACACTTACCCCATAAAGTCAATAGAAACGGAGTAAATAATTTATTCGCTCTTAATTTCCGTTTCGGACCATTGTGCAATGGTCACTTAGAAGCTAATTGCTTCAAAAGAGTTTATCAACCAGGGTTGCTTCCACTCACTTGCTATAAAAAATTGTTTTTCAGAATTCTGAGATCGTTAGATAATATAATGATATGTTGTACTTGTACGTAACTAGAAAAGGGTGTAAAGTATGTGTTTGACTCATAAAACTTGTCAATTTCACTTTCAGAGCGTCACAATCAGCGATCTTATGATTCGTGAGCGTTTACTCAGAGTGAGCGTTGAATCGTAAAATTGCTGATTGTGGCGCACTGGAAGCAATATTGACAGATTTTTTGTATCAAACACATACTTCACGACCTCTTCTTGTAACTTACAAGTAGTAATTATCATTATAACATCTAATGATTTAATAATTCTGAAAAATGTTTTTTTATAGCAAGTGAGTGGAACCCTGTTTTCAACATTGAAATGATACTCGTCATGGTGTCTGACAAATTTAATAATTCAAGAATGCTTTCCACAATGTCAGAAAACGTGAACATGGCTTCATGTTGTCCTGGCTGTAAAACTGCAACATCTGGAGCCTGGTACCTGGAATTCACGGAAAATCCCTTTCAAAATCAAATGATTTGAACCCCGGAGAAAGGGCTTTCGGAAAATTACCGCTTCTTCCAGGTTTCTATTTTCAAGGGTCAATACGAAATGCTTTTCAAGGCTGTGTTGCGACATTCCAGGATCTCTTCCTGGTTCAAAAACAAAATGGGTCAGAGCCCTGATCATCAACTGGGAGAAGGCCGAAGAGGTTGCTACATGGTAAGATGGAGTAACAGAAAGCATGCTTTCCGCCAAAAAACACTGCTACCTGTTAGGACAATCAGCGAGAGCATGCAAACTTCAAACCAATAAACACCTTTTGGAAAGGCACGACAAGAACCCTCCTTACCCACACAGACTGCATCGTGGTTTGTTGCCACAGAAGTCGCTTGCATTTTGTTCAGTTCATTACCTTTAGTACAAACAAGCACACAGGTAAAGGGTGTACCGTTTAAAATCCGCACACACAAAGTTCATTCTCAAAATTAGATTTTTTATCTGATTATCACCAAATTTGCAGGGAGTAAATAGAAATAATGAAAGTTAGTTTTGCCTTGTTATTGTTATCCGAATACGCCCTTGATCCCAGCCATAAGGTTCTGCACAACCTCAGAATTGACAGATTTTTCCATACTAACCAATGCTTTCTTCATTTCTTCTACATTCTTCACCACTTTAGGTCATTTTAGAAGGTGCTCCTTCATAATGACCCAGTTTTTTTTCTATTGGGCGCAGTTCCGGAGTGTTTGAGGGGTTCAGATCTTTCGGGACGAAATCGATATCATTCGCCTTATACCACTCTAGCACGTCCTCGTATAGTGGCATGATGCCAAATCCGGCCAGAAAATCGTCGGACCGTTGTGAGCCTTCGGGAGAGGGAGAAGCCGCTTTTGGAGACACTTTTCCAAATACACCTGTTACTTGCGGTAACGAAAGGTGTACTCCGCTTTCCGCAAGTACAAATTGCTTGCCAAATTAAGAACTTCTTGGCAAACTTCGATATCTTCTGTGTCCGGAGGTTCTCGGGAACATCACATACAGGTTTCCTGGAATCTGGTTGAAGTCCGCCTTCACATATGTCTCATCATCCATTACGCAGCAGTGTGGTTTCGTTAAATTCTGGTCGTACAACTTCCGGGCACGGCTTTTTGCAACCGTATTCTGTTTCTCGTCACGGTTTGGGGACTTCTGAACCTTAAAAGTACGTATTCCAGCTTGAGTTTTGGTATTCTGCACGAAAGTCTTGCTCACATGCAACTTTTTAGTCACTTCTCGAACTGAGGCGTTCGGCTTCCGTTTAAAGACCCCAACCACGCGTTTGTGATCGTTCTCGTTGACCTGACTGCATTGTTTTTTTTTCCGGATCTTCGCTTTCGATCAAAAGTCAGGCGTTCTTCGAACCGTTTTATGATACCAGACACCGTGGAATTCGCGATTCTCAACTTTTTTTTTTTCCGATGGCACGATGCGACAGAGCCTTGTTCTCAAAGTACTCGTGCAAAACTATTTCGTGCACGCATTGTTCTTTCATCGCCATTTTGAAAACATTTGAGCACCTGACAAAATAAACTCACAGAGTGTAAACAATACACATTAAACTAAGTCTACGCAAAATTTCAATTAATTTTACCCAACGGATCAAAGTTAGAGCAATTTGAGTGTGTGCGGATTTTAAACGGTACTCATTTTAGTCTGATCTTCCCAATCGCGACGTAATTCAATAGTACTGACCCAGCGAAGGTCAAACGGAACGAGTCTGAAAACGTGTAGGTCTTATTCATACCGACGAGGGACACTGATTTATATTTGAATGTAGTCTAGTATCGGAAAAGCTAATGGAAATGAGATTTCAAACTGATCTGGATGGGATGTGGATATCTTTGATTGTTTTTACCATAAATAATTCCCAATCAAATCCATTTGGAATAATATCTATTGTCTGGTAAATTTCATACGATGTTCAACCAAACATGCAATTATGTAATTACCAAAATCTCGATTGATCTGACCATTTTAAATTTCTAAAATATTTGACAAAATCTCAATTCTCAACATGCTTTATAAATGGTCCACGCAGTCAAACGACCTGGCGGAGCACGATCTGAAAACCCCTGTCGTAAGCAATGAGCAAGGATGTGAAGCGGTTTGCACATGAACATGGCTGGACCGTGCACGGGGTCTCTTTTACAAGACCAACTACACGGCGTCCAAGGACGGCTTTATGTTATGTAGATATTAGATTTGAATTTTCATCATTCCACATATTATTCCTCAGAGCTGCTGCACGGTTTTCCGACCAACCACCCACATCCACCCATACTTTTTACCCGTTCCTTGGCATCCGTTTTTAGCCAGCATCATCTTAATACTGGGCATCCTTGTGCGGTCTTCTGCGTTCGTGTATTTCTGCTGATGGTCTTTGGTTAATGTGCGTGCGTGTATTTGTATATGTACGTGGCGGTTTTAGGGGTTAGATGACTACGCTTTCCTTTTATTAAACATTTTCAAAGCATACATGTTTTATTACTTCATGCTTCGCTACCACCTTCGCTACGTACCCGCATTTTTCAGTCGTTTTTTCAGTCTCGCACCACAGTCCAAGCTGACCAAGTATTGAGAATGAAAGTGCTGCAGCCATCAAAGGTAGTAACCTATAGCTACGAGTTTCCTTTTAAGCATTTCGAATGAAAATTAATTAAAATGATCATATTTTAGTGAACCAAAATTCGATTGATGTGCTTTTTCATGAGCATAAGAAATGATGTTATACCAACAGAAAAAGACAACTTTCAGGTAAAAAAATCTCTCATGAACAGTACTTCGTCGATGGATTCTTATTTTTTTTTGTTCATCCATGCTATTTACCCATTTACATAATTACAATCCACTGGAAAAAAAAGCTGCACCGCTGTATTGTACATAATTATTTATTGATCTATGTTTTGAGCCATCTCTGCTGCTAGCTGCTTCACTTAGTTGACAAAGCCCACGCCTTTCATTACCATGTAGACGTAGGCATATATCGCGCGCACAATTTGAAAAGGGCCTGTGTAAAGCTTGTGTAAACAAAACTAGTAAGGCCGTTTTCAAGCGAACCGAGAACACTACCGAGAAGGAAAGAATTTCCCCTACCCGATGGTGTTGTTGGTTTGTGTGGGCGTACTTCGGTTTGTGTGAAATGGGCTTACAAGTTTTGTTTACAAACGCTGACAGGCCCTTTTCAAATGTAACGTGCGATTTCAGCAATTATCTCTTCTTTTTCTTATGTTCATTGATGCTGGTTCACAGTACATATTTTGAATCCATTAATCAGTGGCTTCTTTTGTACTTGAACACTAGGGAAATTACAAAGACATCAATAGGATTGATTCATTTATTCTAATGGCTATCTTTAAACCTAACTCAAACACTGTGAAAATACAATTAGTATTAGTACAAGACACTAAAGAAGTCTGCACATTGTAGATGAAATACGCGTATCTGTCAAGGATAAGAATTAAGGTAGTGGAATTAATTGGATATTACTAATGCTTCTCTTTTGCCTCATTCAGGTACCTGAAGATTTTGGAAGACACCCAAATTCATCAAGAGACTGTGAACATAGATGCAGAGTAATGCAGAGTAAAACGCATTCTAAAACTCTAGAAGTAGTCGCAATTGAGCAAGAAAAATAATTACAATAACCCCAAATTAAAGAAACCGAATCGGTTCGAAGGGTGGCATATACTTCCAGTTCCATTACTTAAAAAAAAAACGAATTACAGAATAAATCGACATCGAAACAATGAAAGCGTTGGCTGGGAGCCATTCAAATGAAGTGAAAGTAAATCGTTGGAAGACAATGAAATTGATTGAGAAAAGGGTTGAAACTTAAATGGATTTTGTGTGTTCTCCAATGGATTCGACTGAAAATCAATTTCTTTTCTTTTTTAAATGAGCGGGGAGTGGGTAACGGGAATTAAAAAAAAAATCCTGCAAAATCAACAGAAAATGGTTCGAAGGAGATCGAAGAAAATTAATGTTGAAGATTCGAACGTGTGTGTGTGATTAATGTGATCCTTGGCATTTCATTTTGTCTTTCATAATAGCTCCAAAGCTGGGCACAATCTCACTAGTCTGCTAACAGCTAATAAGGTTTCTCTAGTTTTTAAATCTATTATCGGTTTTGTTAGCTTCCGCTAAATTTAAGTTCTGTCAAATAGTCAGCTGATATTTTATAAGATACGATCCCTTGCTCTTAACTAAGAGATATCGATTTGATTTTTTCAGTAAAATGGTGCATGCTATCAAGTTTTAAAAGGGATTCTATGAATACTTTAACAAGAAATATAATATAAAAAAAAAGACCGTGTACTATCAAAACGTTCGAGATGTGAGAGCTAAAACGAACGCTTTAATTCTTTCGATATTTTCTTGTGATTTCGACGTTGTGGTGTTTACTGAAACTTGGCTTCATACCGACATTGCGAATACGGAACTGACACCCAACTACACTATCTACCGCTGTGATAGGAGTTCTCACACCACTATATTCCTACATGGTGGTGGCGTTCTAATCACCATAAAATCTGGGCTAAATTGTAAATCCGTATATCTAGTGGACAGCGAGAATCTCGAGATTCTCGGTAGATAGTGTAGTTGGTTGCCAAATCTAGTTTGGATTTTCGAGGAATGATACCTTTGGCTGAAAGTCTCGTTAATATAAATAACCTAAATTAACGTCGAGGAATGACATAGAAAGGTTTTTGCCATTGACGGTATACACGAATTTTATTCTCTAAATTTTGAGTACAAATTCCAAAAAAGGGTTAATATCAAATATCTACAAAAAAAAAACCTTCAATTTTTATTAAAGAATAGCTCACAACAAAATAAAACTTTTGACATATTTAAAACATGTTTAATTTTTAGAACTTTTGGTAAAATATTGGAACTTTTTGCTAGTAGTTTTGTTTGTGTAATTTATACACAGGAAACAATATTTGTGACAGGCGTGTATAGAAATATGACCAAATGTAGATGTTATACTATTTTTGTCAATTTTCAAGTGACCATAGTTTTAAATACTCCAAAAGTTTGTATTTTTCATGAGCTTTATTTGAAAAAAAAATAATTAAATATTGATGATATGCTCTTTGAGATATTTCAGTTTTTTTTACACTTTTTTTTTGAATTTCTATTCAAAATTACTAAATCAAAATTGCCGTGTATATTTTCCCAGGAAGATTTTCCTTTAGACAACTATGGCCTAGGCGTCATTTCAATCAGTGACGATTTCGTGCTACTATTTATTGAAAAATGTCAGACGCTATTTAAAAAATAAAAAAGATCCAAAATGGCCGAATTTTTACAAAAATGTTACCCATAACAGACAATTATGTAAAGTTTCATGAAAATTGGAGAAATCCGAGTAAAAATATATGCTTTTCCCTATTTGGCTTGTACCTGGTCACGTGTAAAGTCATTACCTTCAGCCGGGGTCAATCAAGTATAAGCTTCGAGTACTTGATGAATCATTCGCCACGCTTTGGAGGCGAACCAGCCTAAGGCTGAAAGCCTCCTTAATAAAGCTAAATAATAATAATAATCATTCGCCACTTGATAGAGTAAGCCCCATTACAGACCTTGGTCTTATCTTAGATGGGGAACTGAGTTCATAGCGTGCTTGAATATGTAGTGCAAATTTGGGATCCGTATTATGCTGTACATGTACGTATCGAGAGAATACAAAACGCTTCGTTAAAGCTACATTAAGGTGGCTTCCGTGGACCAATCCCGAACACCTACCTTCATACGAACATATATCGGATTTGTTTATCGGTGCGAAACCAAACTTTATGTCAGTGTGAACCTCAACCTGAGTTAGGTTTTAAAACAAACGATCAAACTGACGTCAGAATTTGAAATAGTCAGAAAACAAGCCGATCCAATCTTGATACCCGGTCCAAGTTGGAACTGAATAATAAACAAATTCGCTAATAGATGCGCACTGATTGAACTTCAATCTTTGTCGAGCCGGCGGAGTTCCCTGCATAGCATGTTCGTTTATAATGTGCTGAGTAACCATATTGATTGCAGCAGTGTGCTTCAGAACAACAACATCCACGCTCCAATCCGCAAACTCCGAAACATTTACTTTTTGTGGACTCCTGGGCACCGCAGCACAAACAGATATAACAATCATTTGTATAGATGTTGTAAACTGTTTAATGACGTGTATGAGGTATTTGATTTTAACAAACTAGTTTTGTCTCAATACAAAGAAATTGGGAACAACTGTTTATGAGATTGATCAAATATGCTCACAGCCTGCATTGAATGGCCGAACATCTTATCTTTCTTTATATTTCTCTATCTTTTTTTATCTTTCTTTATCTTTCTTGATTAAAGAGACTTTCAGTTCATCGCTGTGGAAGGCCGAACAACTTTGAATGAAATTGATCGCAATGTTAAAAAAAATCAAATCAATTACAACTTTTAACATACTGGAACTGAAATTTGGTGTTAGTTCAAAGCAAATTTTCACAACTTTTGACCATTTCATTAAAAAATAGACATAACTTTTAAAGAAAATTACTAAATGTAAACATAATTGGTCCCAACTAATCATTGTATTTTTTTTTTAGAAAGCCAAACCGAACTTACTTTTACATTGCACAGATATCCAAAGGGCAGCACAATTAATCATCAATAAAAAAAGTGAAATGAGCAATAAAAAATCTCAAATTGGCCACTAAATACTACAGGGGTGCACCAATAAACAAACAAAAAGTTGCAATAGAAATGAAGAAAAAGGCAATAAACAAATAAGAAACTTCTTTTAATAATTTGAATGTGAGCGGTAAAAATGGCAAAAAGGGCAATAGTAAATACAATACGCTCAATTAAATAAGGATGCATCTCCACTTAATTAGGAAATTTGAGCACTAAATAACTCACTTTCATCACCTGCAGTTGAACATATTTTCCCGTAAAAGTGGCAAAATGAGCAATGTCATATTGAATAACCGCAATAAATAAATCTAAAATGTCCTGTACATGTGTAAACGCCAAACGCAAGGAAATTAACTATGGGCGCCACCGGCGGAGGTGTTATCAACTAACACATATTTAAATTGACCGTTAAATGCGTGTTCGATGTACAAGATGCGAGTGTTATGTCTGTTTGTCTATGGTTCGATGAAGATTTGCAGGTTTTCAAAAGATATTGTTTTCGTTCTTAGTGACCTTCATGGCCTATAAAATGGTCAATTTATTTTTCAGAGTGCTAATTTTATACGTTTCTTGCTCATTTCTTATTTTTTGTTGAGCGTTTTTGAAATTTTCCCTGGGACATTCATTGTGCTTTTTGTGTCTTTTTTTACCTTTATATTGCTCAAATGGCATTTTCTAGTGCTCTTTTGTGACGTATATATTGCTCAAACAGCTGTTTTTAGTGCTCTTTTGATTTTGTTTAATGGTACCTTTTTCAATGAGGCCCCATTCGTTAATCTGCTTTATCGAAATTGACTTTGTTAGCCAAGACACAGTATCACTACTTATCGCTGTCTTGAAAATACCATATGGAAATTGATCTGGGTTATTGGCTCATAAACTTTCAATTTAAAGGAATATTTCCTGAATATCATTGGAATTTTGTTTTATTTTATATTGCACAGTGTTCGTTTTTAATTGCTCATTTTTACTTTCCTGCATGAATTATTTTCTTTTCTTTAAGAACGATTCATATTTTAAGATGGCTCATCCTCATGTTCAAGCATACATTTATCTCCTGGTTCCTGGAACTTTTTCAGTTTTTAAAAGATATTTTCATTTTTTTCTTGGGGAAATAATCACGATTTTACAGCATAATTGGATTAAAACACTGATAACTGTGCGCTTTGTGTGGGACATTTTAGATTTATTTATTGCGGTTATTCAATATGACATTGCTCATTTTGCCACTTTTACGGGAAAATATGTTCAACTGCAGGTGATGAAAGTGAGTTATTTAGTGCTCAAATTTCCTAATTAAGTGGAGATGCATCCTTATTTAATTGAGCGTATTGTATTTACTATTGCCCTTTTTGCCATTTTTACCGCTCACATTCAAATTATTAAAAGAAGTTTCTTATTTGTTTATTGCCTTTTTCTTCATTTCTATTGCAACTTTTTGTTTGTTTATTGGTGCACCCCTGTAGTATTTAGTGGCCAATTTGAGATTTTTTATTGTTTGTACTTTGTTAATTAGGGTACGTATATATTTTAGTCATATCCAAAGTGCTTTGGAATAATTTTTAATAATTTATTAAATTTAAATTGTTCTGTAGTATAGTTTTAATTTTTCACACCACCCCTTAACTGGAAAAATCCATTTTATGCTTTAAATATAGCAGCAATCAAAAGTTTTAACAAAAAAGGGAAATCATTTCTCAAATCAGAATAATATTAATTATTTCTTCATTTTATATATTTTCATCTCTCTTGTTTGTTGCAGCAAAAAGAACTGGAATATAGTTTGTATTTGCCTAATACACCGTATTTATTTTGAAAATATTTATTATTTTACAGCATGCCAACGTGAAAGTAAAGAATAAAAAAATCGATATGTTTAAATTTAAACTGAAAGCATGAGAAGATTGGTTAGATCATCAGTATAGCTTAGACGGTTCATGTTAGTTTTTGTGATAGCCATTTGGTTTCAATCGAATCGAGCATTAACCAAAAAAGTTGCACTAGTTTCAAACATGTTTTTCTTAACAGTTGGAGTTGGACTCGGAGTCAGTACTATTTATTCAACTCCGACTCCATCTCATTTTGCGCTAAAATGCATCCAACTCCAATTCTGACTCAGAATCCTCTGTTTTTTTTCCAATAAACTATGCAATCAATTCAAAATTATTATTTTTTAATTAATATTTCAAATGTGTTAAATATGGCATAAACTTTCTGTACATCAAAAATAATATATTTTATTTCCATACTCCACATCCCTGGGTACATGACAGATAAAAGATCTATCATATAAATGAATACAAATAGGAAAATTCGATCAGACGAAAAACCGTTGCATGGACCACTCAGGATATTGATGGAATTTCCGCCAGGTAATGGAGAGCGGTGTGAAAACGCTTACTAAATATCCGGAACAACTGAGACGGTACGCAAATCCTGTCATTTCAATTGTGTGCCATAGATACCTACTCTGTGTGTGTATGTGTGTGTTTGTGTGTGTATGTGTGTGTGTGTGTGTGTGTGTGTGTGTGTGTGTGTGTGTGTGTGTGTGAATACTATTGAAAATGTGGAAATTGAGATTTCTTCATGCCATACGATACGGGTTCGGTGAGATTTAATCTTGAAACGTGAATGATGAATTCCACTTTGAAAATTGATTCGCATTAGGCTCTGGCAAAACAAGTGTAAAAACTGCCTACACTAGGTGAAATCAATGTACATTGCTGTAAAAAAAAACTTGTCACACTATAAATAAGCATCCCGGTAACAATAGCATTTTTGAGCATGGATAAATTTGCTCTGCAAGCACTAACAAGTAGTAAATTTGATTTCGGTCATCGACGGTGTAATCAAATAAAACACGAGGGAACCTTTTTCGCCAACCCTACTGGCCCCATATACATGGAGCACGACCCCATCCGTGTGGGCTAGCCTTTCCCTTTCTACGTTCTTTATGGGAACTAAACATACCTTCATCACACTTCGTAATCAGCCACTTTGAGGTGTTGGATGCGTAAGGACCTTTTCATTGAGGAAAAGAAACGGTCAAATCTTCGGTTAAATTTAATTTAACCTTTAATGAACCTAACCATAAGTGAGTAAATTAGTCGAGAACTTTCGCAGCATTTTTTTTTTATCCTTCTGTTGAATCGTCCAATCAGAGTATTGAGCAAATGGTGAAATTAAGGTTCACGAAGGCTGTGCCATTTTTCAACCATTTTTATTAGACAAGAAATAATGTCTTTTAATACATACCCACCTGGTAGGATAATGGAAACAGTTCTATATGGACTTCAGCTAGGATCGAGTATTAAAAATCTTAAATTAATTATGAATTAACAATAAACGCCACAGGGTCATTTTTAATTTCAGTCAGCTTTGCCTCGACTTTGCTCAGTTCATAAGCCCGCAATTTCGTAATGTATATTCATGAAGCCGAAAAGTCAGAGAGCAAGATGGAAAAGCACCACTTTGCATTTTTCTGCTGCTTTCCATCTTGAACAAAGTGAAAATTAATAACATACCCACGCTTTCACTTTTGTCCTGTAAACAAAACTAGGGATGTAAATTAGCTTAAAAATTAGTCCATCCCTCCCCTGGCCAGCGAAAATCATTCTTCATATCACGCAACTGCCTTCCCCCATCCATCCGGTCATCCACTCTTGGCCTTTCCAGGGGTTCACGCTCTCCATCAGGCACCTCTTTCCTCTTGACGTCTCATAAATACGGAATGAGGTGAGGCGTATGCAGAAATTGAAACAAAAATCCTTAAACATCCAGCCAATGTAAACAGAAATGTGCTTTCCGTAGGTATTCCTAAATTATTTATCAAGCACTTTTTTAATGCAAGAATAATTAACGGCAAATATTTCTCAAGGAAGGTAAAAAACAAAGTCAGCTTTTATCCACTCATTCAGAGTGTTGGCATGGTAGGTAAACATGAAGATGGCCATTTCGTGACCGCTTCTGTTAGGTAGATTTAGATACAAGTACGCATTGTAAGGATTTTCACGATCTGCAATTAGGTACCGTAAACCGGGGCAGATTGATTCTTATTAAACTTCCCTCTTTGAATTGTTATTTATTGAAGTACAATGAACCAATTGATCTGATTTTTTTTTCAAATCATTATTATTTAAATGGTGCAAAGTTTTCAGAAATCATTCACCGCGAAAAAAGTTACATTAGGTTGATTTTATTTTACTTTACAAAAAATAGGTAATTTTGTGATTTAGAAGCGTTTTTTTAGTTTTGCGGCCAACAGTTTCATCTTGAAAAGAATTTACGGGTTTTAACTTTTTTCGTTGTCGATAGATTTTAGTAAATTTTGAACCGATAATAATAATAATAATGTTTTGAATATACAAGACATAATATACAGCGCATTTGGTTGATTGTGCTTCAAGAAATAACAATTTCAATAATAAGAGTCAATATGAATCGTTTTACTAAAACTGCTAAAATATCCAATCAAGCTCAACACTTCACCAAAAATCTAAAAAACAGGAAAGTTAGTTGAATCGTTAAAAAAATAACGGTGTATAGGGTAGATGTCCCAGTTAAGTGTGCATTTCAAAGGCCATAATTAGAACATACGAAAATAAGAACGTGTAGCCATAACTGGTACACGCACCCAACTGGACCATACCTATCGACCCATCAACGGGGACCGGGGACCAACGGCTTTACTTCCATTCAGAGATAGTATGTCCCAGGAAATCCCGACGGCACCAGCTGATATTGAACAAAGGTCCTTTGGGGTGAGAGGCAGTCACGCTTACCACTACAGCACCGGCTCCGTTAGTTGTCATCCTGTATATCTCCCTGCTGGGGTCGTTGGACAAGTAGAACTTCGAATAGTTTAATCAAATCTCATGCTTCGTTATGGTGCCCTATATGTTGTGAAGACTAGTACCGTAAAACGGGGTATCTTTGATAATGCGGGTAACTTTGATAGTATAATATAAAGAATAAATTTACTCGCTGTGCTTTTTCCAACCTAGGAAAATTGGTTCCACATTAAAGCTTAGGATATTTCCGTTGATATCGTATATAGTTTTTGCATATTATGTGTTACATATTTTACAAAACAATTTTCGTGTATTTATCCTTTTTAAAAAAGCACTCAAACCATCACTTATGAAATGTATTTCCGATACAGCCATCACAAATTAAATGTTGTAATCTTATCTTATGTTTTCTGATTATATACTCATTCAAAGTTCCATATTTAAAGAACTAAATTGTTTGAGTTTCACTCATTTTTTTCTACATTCATCGAGAATTATCAAAGTAGCCCCAAATAAAAATACTGAAGTTCGGTCACAAAACTAAAAAAAAATAGTGCAAATGCTTTAATTTTCGTTCACCATATTACTAACGAATTAACTCTTGGATCCTCAGTACTTGTTTTAAAAATATAAAATTTGAAAAATATTCATTGATGTAAAAAATATTTGGAATATACTTTAAAAACTATCAATGTTACCCCGTTTTACGGTACTTTAAACAAGGATAACTTTTGTGAAAATACAGGGTGTTCTCAATAAGTTTAAGAAAAACGATGATTTTTTCCTAATTTCACATAGTCTCCCTTATACGAACTTACTACTCAGGAAGTAGAAGTTAACGAAGAGCCACTACCACCAACTAAAGCTTGAACCTGGGATACCCACAATACCCGCGGCAATAGTCAGCTGACGATGCCCTGTTGTATTTAATTGTGATTCCTTGTATAGTCCACAAATGGCCACTACGTAGGCTATACATGGACTTCCACTTCGAATTTTCAATTATACACATCTCTGAAATTAATGCCCCATTTCACATAAAATTGCTACTTCATGTATGCTGCAGTACAGCAAACGTGGAGTAATAGTTTCTATGTGGTACGTATCGTAGAAGCTGATATTTGTGCACTTACAGTTTCGAAGTGGTTATGAGAATAAGGATCTCCCAGCGAAACACCTTAAAAATGTTCCACGAATAATTAAATTGAAAATTCACTGTAAAGAAATGTTAATAAACATATATTAACTACTCTCTATTCATTCCAGATTTATCAATTCCTTATGTGATATGAATGTTATTTTTAGCTTTAAGATAGCTGACAAATTTTAAAACAAACAAAATTTTGTCCCGAAATATTAAATTATTGACAGCAAGTTAATACTATTTAATTTTTGTATTTATTGCAAATTAAAGTGAACACAACCACAGATTTATATTTATTCAGATTTATACTTCAATAATGATGTATCAAAATGTCAAGTTATTTTAATAAGCGTACAAGATTATAAAACGTATAATAACACTCTTTTAATCTACCTATTCATTTGCTGTTAATTTTATAAATATTAAAATAAAACAAATGGAAAGCTCTCAGCTCAGATTCTGCAGCTGTTTGTGACCATTCAACACTGTTGACCATCATCATCATAAGTGAATAAATAAATAAGAATGAACTCACCAAATGAATCCATGAGCATGAATGGAATTGATCCATAAATGAATCTATGAGCATTGGATGAAATTGCATGACGTTGCTGGTACTTTCATGGTCCACCTTTCTTGCTTAAATCAGGATGATATCCACCAAGCGCTTGACCGCTTCCTCCACATTGTACTGCTACTTGATGATGGTATACTATGCTATACTAATATCAAAATGAAGCTTTAGTGTGATAATTTACTAACTAGAGAAAGTTCTGGAGAGTATAGGTTGATAGTTCCACTAAAGAAAAAAACATCTCGTTGCTGGACATCTCGACTAACATTTAAAAATAGTATAAAATGTTGAAAATTATTATTACTATTATTATTAATTCGCATTAACTTGAGAATGACTGGATTAAGGATATAAGTTGTGTTGTGCAAATTTATTGAAAATTAGGCCCGAATTTAAAATAAATTATTATTTTACTAAAAAATGTGCTATTTCATAAACTTTAAAAATAAACTAAACATTTAAAAAATTATAGATTGTTTTTAGCAAGGTACCAGCCTAAACTCGTTGCCAAATTTTATAACATTTCTTCAGTTTTCTTGATAAAAAAGTTATAAATATTGAAGGGGGTCTGTTTTGAGATAATAAACGTTTTAATTTTTTTTATATTAATTTACTAAGTTTTTTTTATATCAGTGAATTTTTTCCTTAAATATAATTTAACTACCTACACTACAGATGTGATCTTGTTTTTTTCCTCGATTTGTTTTCCGTCGATCTTGTTTTCCGTGTTGAGCACCAATGCTACCGACGCCAGGGAGGCAGCTCCCACACCTGGACCCTACATATCGACCCATCAACTCATGAACCGAGGACCAACGACTGGGATTTAGCCCAGGCCTGCTGGGGTGAAAGGAAATCGCGCTTACCACTACACTACCGGCGTCGCTAGTGACATCTTGATCAGATCAATAGTTTTCATGTTATGATTTTTTAGAAAAAAATATAATCATTTTTTTTAATACGCTTTTTTTAAAAGATACTGTATAGAAAAAAAAATCTTATTTAAATGAAAAATGAAACCATTGATAGCAGCGAACATGTGAGCAATGTTTCATTCAAATCTGAAGGGGACGAGACAAAATTGACAATTTTTTTAGCGTTTTGGGCTGGAAATGCGCAATTACATACATTGGTGACGGTTTTCGGCCAGTGTCGTATAACAGAGCCTATCATATAACATTTTAGTTTGGTACTGTAATTTGATAGCTTGTTTTGCAAGTGTCGGAAGCAAATTTTATCTCAAAGGATCATCACAGAGAATGTGTCCGAGACCGCTTACAAGACTGCTCGTGGGTCACTTCTCCGTGACGTCAACGCAAACGAAAGAACGTCGTTGGTCGAGGAGTTTGTTTACGGAGCTCCATAATTTTGAGTCTTCTTTTGAACTCCTTGTTAGCGGCTTCTGAATCGGTGTGATAAGTGGGACTCTCAGGGTACAGCGCAATCAGCGTTTTTATGATTAATGAGATTTCACTCAGAGTGAGCGCTCATGAATCAAGAAATCGCTGATGGTAACTCTCTGAAATTGAAATTGACAGGTTGTATGTGTCAAACACATACTTCACAACCTCTTCTTGTACAAAATATCGTTATAACATCCAATGATTTCATAATTCCTAAAAACAGTGTCAATACAAAATATATTCCAAACAGCCTAAAATTTTCGAATTAGCTTAGCTTAGCTTAGACTGATTGCATATATCAATGGTTGCTACTCCGTGATTGATCCAAACCAGTAAAATTGCATAATGAATCAACTGAATGACTGACTGGGAGTGGCCGTTCATTCTCACTGTACAATTTTCAGTGGTGCCGCCGGCCACGTCCTTACAATTAGGTGGGAATAGGAAGGAAATGTTAGAGCGTGATCTTTGCTGTATTGGGGTAGGGGAATTTTGTGAGAGGGTTAGGTTTGCATGATCATGATTCACCTTGATAAGTGATGTGATTATGGTTTTGACACGATGCGTTATGTTTGGGCCTGTTCATAAACTACGTAGACAGTTTTTTGGGATTCTTGATCCCCCCCGCCCCCTGCGTAGACAATTTTCCATACAAAATTTTTAAAATTTGTATGGGCCGTGGATAATTGTCAACCCCCCCCCCCCCTAAACTGTCTACGTAGTTTATGGACAGCCCCTTTCTGTAAAATATAATTAGTTTTACACAAATCAGTGCAATCATGCATTAAAAAAATCTTGGATTTTTCTCAATGAAAACTGAAAATATGAATCATTGTAATATAAATCTAAAGATTTTCCGTCATCGAGGGCTGAAAATAAATTTATATCAATAAATCTTGCCTAAATAAAGGTTTAAAAAATGAATCTAACAATGTTTCATCTTCGAAGAGTTGAAAATAAATGTAAATAATTTAAATCAACATATCTAATGACAGTTTTATAATATCTGTGTCACAAACGTTGTGCTGTTAATTCTAAAGCTGCGTGATAATTTGATATAATTATTCTTCCAGCCGGCATCACCACTCCCAATCACACACTTCGATTAGCCAAAGGTTAATTTAAAAAAAAAACTGCATGAAGGTAAGCGTTATTGCCACAAACGAATTAAAGATCACGCACGATTGAAGCCATACCGGCCAACAAAGGAAAATGCGAAACCCAAGTAACAATTTGGGTTTTATGAGGGTTCTGTAGACTATGATTTAGACTTGTAGAATGCTTTAAAACCTCGATAAAACATGCAATGCTACTTGAGGAGCACACCAGTGCACCTGCAAAACGATCGTGATAAAAAAGGAGAAGAGTCTGAGCCTAGCGGCACGAACGGAAACTTGACGTAGGACCACGATTGATCGCTGATTTGTTTTTGGGTTGATTATTTTAATTGTTCAAAAATCTGTTATTTTAACTCTATATTTTTATAAATCGTGGTCCTAAAAAGGGCCGTTTGTTGTTTAATTTGTTTTATCTGATAGCCCTTAAATGGATTTTTGCAGTGTTACAAAGGGTCCAGAATGATGAGGCACTGATACTGTTGACCGGGCAATCTCGCTGTTTTTTTTTTCCTTTGGTTTGTTTTTTCCGTCGATCTTGTTTTCCGTGCTGAGCACCAATGCTACCGACGTGCCAGGAAGGCAGCTTCCACACCTGGACCCTACCTATCGACCCATCAACTCATGAACCGGGGACCAACGGCTTTACTTCCCATCCGAAGGAAGGCGTGATCAGGGATGTTATGCCTCAGAACATCCCGGCGGCGCCGACTGGGATTGAACCCAGGCCTGCTGGGGTGAGAGGTAATCACGCTTACCACTACACCACCGGCGCCGTTAATCTCGCTGTTGCTAGGATCTGTAATCAAGTCAAGTTTGTTACTTTTATTACTATTCCGATAATTGTTTCAACAAGCTACACACGTAATGGAACGGCCTATTATTTTAAGGTTTTTTATGATAGGGTTTTCTTCAGAACTCTAAAAAAAAAACAATACAAAGGAGAGCACAATTTTGCACAAATTTTATAAGAAATTTTGTAATTGATCACGAATACCTCGCGATTAGATTAGAACATTTTAGCTTGAAATCCCTTCAATCAATTCTCGGTACATCTTTTATCTACCGATTGAGTAAAAAAATGTTTACTAAATATTGCTTTGTAAAGATTTTGTGCATTTTGTGAACGCACATCCATAATTTTGCATAAGAAAACGGGGTGTTTCTGTGGTGATGTAAAAAGTTATTTCGCTATTAAAGGTTGCAGATTTCAATACCAAAACCGTTTGAAAAAATCATGTAAATGCGATATCTAGCACACACAACGGCACATTTGGCGTAAAGTTACACGATTTTTCATGAAAATTTAAGTGCGATATCGCAATAAATAAGCTATGTTGTATTCAAGCTTTAAACAATGTCGTTGATTATGTCATCTTTGGCTCAAAATTAAACGAGCGAAGATTAAAATTCAGAACTTTTTTTCTATGAAGCACTGGAATTATCTGACGGTACCTCTATTTTTGCTTTTAGATTAGCAGTCCCTCACTTGGAGAATTATGCTATGACCCATCACAATTATAATTTCCTTGATTTTTTGTTGATGAGGGTGGGACATAGCAAGTCGTTCCATAGCAAAATTTTACATGTAAGAAGAGCTTACAATGCTAATCTAAAAGCATAAGTAAAGGTACCTTGCGGTTTTTATGGTTCTACACCGTTTGAAACAATTATGTAAATTTCTGCGATATCTAGCGTACACGTTTTTAACGTTACTTTGGCGTAAAATTAAAAACATTATTTCATGTAAATTTAAGCGCAATAAGCAATGTTGTATACTAGCTTGCAAACAATTTCGTTGTTTATGCCAACTATAACTCAAAATTAAACGAGGTTGGCATGATGATTAAAATTCAGAATTTTTATCTGTGTAGGTACTGTAATTTATAATCTGTGATAGAGAAATCCTTTTTTCCCACCACAGAAACACTCCGTTTTCTTATGCAGAACTATCTACCTACCTGGTTTGAAGAGACCATTCTCTAGCTAATAAATTATCACACTAAAGCTTCATGTTAGATAGAGTTTCCAACCAACTCTGAGTTATTAATTATTTTTCAATAGTTGCACTGTCGAAACAATGCAAATTGATATGAAGGAGAACAATGCACACACATACATAAAAGCATAGTTCAATGCTGACATTTTGATCTGTATTTACAAACCTAAAATGGACCGACAAGTTGTAAATCATCTGTGCTACCATGGGAAGTAGTGTTGGAAAAGCTCACGAAAACTCACTATAACTCGCGACCCTTGATGAACTTCGTGAAATATTGCGAACTTTTCCAACGCTTATGGGAAAGAAAGGGTTAACGATTACAAAGCATGACAATACACATAATGTACAAGGCTGCTTATGATTTACAGAGCCAAAATTCTCATGAGATAAAATTAGACATTCCGTTAGGAATAGAATGAATTGAAATTAAAAAAAAAATTAGTTAATGCATATCTTTTGGTCAAACGTTTTTATGCCAAACGCCCAATCATTCATACATATTTTTTTTTACATTTTCGTGGATCATAAACACTCGACAAGCCCCTCTCCTCTTAAGTGTATACGTGATTTAAGAACAGCATCTTCATCAGAGCGATCAGCTTTCAATGCAGTAAAAAAAATAATATTTATTACTTTAAAAAAAAATGAAAAATAATAATTTAAAAAAATTTAAAATCATTTTTTGAATCGTTCCAACCATTTGTCCATTTTAACCTTTTGTATTTCTACCTTCTGTCCTTTCAACCGCCTGTCCTTCGACCGTTTATCCCACAACCGCTTTTGCCCAGCACTATTATTAGGGACAACACTTTTAAATCAAAGTTGATTTGTTTTTTTTTTCGTTAATTTCCCTCTTCGGTGATTTTTTTTACTAACTTTTTGAACAGCTGAAAAATTTAGTAAACTTAAAAAAAAACTTTTTTTTCTAAATTAACACACACAGTGTTGTTTTAACGCTGTTAGATGATAAAACATAAAATATTTTTATGTTGTTCACCACATTATGAGTGACGATTATTTTCGATTTACTTACCTTTTCAGTTGTTTGGAATCCCAGTAAAAACTTACCGACCCTAGCAAAATAATAACTGTGGATAGTGGGCATCGAGAATTTGGCTACAAATATGTAAACAACGAGCTTAATTTTCTGATCAACAACACTTCTGGTTGTTGAGATTAGTGCCCTTGAAAATGCGAAGAGGGTGGATTTCATCAATTTAGACCTTAACCCCTTCCCACACACTGAATTCAGATCACCGAAGGTGGTATAATTTGAACAGCTGAAAAGTTTGTAAAATTTTAAATGACGTGTAATGCTAAAAATAAATGAAATCGACATATTTTTTTTAAGATTAAATGGGGTTAACTAAACAAAGTCTGTTCGGAATAAAACTTTTATTTTTCTAATTCATCACGGGTTTTTCAACTTTTATCGAACAGTTCCGTAGTTAAACAATTACCGAACAGCAGAGGTCTGGATTAGCGTACACTTAGAACTTTTTTCTTTGTTTTGATAGGCATAGTTTGGTTTTGAAAAATTTGTCTTATCAAAACATTTTTTTTTTAATTTAGTGGCATAGATGCTAATCACTTCGGCGGGCCCATCATATAGAATAAAAGATGCTCCGTACAGCTTAAAATTATCGATTTAATAAAAAATCTTTTGTTTTAAATCAATAGTTTTATCAATGATTGTTGGATTATCAAAATTACATGTGCTTAAAAAATAGTGAGTATTTAATACTGGATTACCAATCACGAGAACGATCGAAAAGATTTTGATCACCTGTGCTATCATAGGAAGGGGTAAGGGTAAGTAACGTATGATTATCATTGAAACTTATTAGATAATCTTATCATTATATGCTTTTCAAAAATATATGTAAGAAGTTTAAACCACCATCTCCTCAATCCCACTTGATCCAGCCGTGTTAAAAAAACTTAGGACCTACTGCAGGCATCTCAGCAGAAAAATAACACGCCACTTTTATGTTTAAGCACTTGGAAAGGTCACTTTAATGTTAAAATGCTTCAATTATCGCCTTTATGCACAAATATCACCACAATTAGCGATATGAACTAACAAATTTCCTGGCAAAGTGAAAGTAAGACAACTGTTATGAATCTTGCGTTAATAATTAATACTGTTTATGATCACCTAGCGCTGAAAGCGATTATCGAAGATGGGAAAATAATCGTAAACTTTAATGGAATAGTATTTCACTGGAAAGTTCCATCGCGCATCTGTGGCCGCACTGACTCTGCTCGGCCGTGAAATAGGAGCTCACTTTGCAACCACTTAGATGCGATGCAGTGCGTCTTTTTTCTCAGCTGGATGAGTTATGTCGAAGGATAGCACCGAAAACCTGTGTTTGAGAAACGTTACAGAAAATTCTTGCCAAACCAACCTTGTGGCACACCAAAAAGCAGTGGGGAAAAGGCAAGCACTTCATTTTCGGTCAGTATCCGGTAACGAAAGTCTTTTATGTAATTGAAAACGCTTTTAGTGGAATGAAGTCCGTTCGTTGTGCTGGCCAAACACGAGAATGATGTATTGATCAAACGTAGGTGGCATTTCTAAAGTACGATTGAAAAAGTAGTTGTAAATTGCTGTTTCTGGGACAAGCATAAAAGTACCTTCCAAATGGAAAATAGATGTGCGTCCACTTAGGATCGTTTTATTGGAATCATTAATCAATTTATGGAAAAATGCCTGCCATGTTAGATTTTAAAATATGAATCCGGAATATTTTATAAATTGATATAAATTGAATTCCGGGATAATAAATTACTTGGCCAAAAGTTTTCACCATAACTCTATAGCGGCGAGTCCTTTTCGGTAATGACGCTGGGGACGAGACGATGGTGGTGCGTGTAGTTTTCTTTCAAACACATCCCCTACAGTCCGGTCGGTCAAGAGAAAGTACCATCTCACGTAAGCAGTGCCAAGGCTGCTGAGCTTGTTATGTATTCTGGCATTCACTCTTTCTCTCGGTCGCGGGACGTTCTAAAAAGGAAAAACGAGTGAAAATCGAGTGTGCTGATGGCAGACCAGGCCTTGGGAATGGGGAGCCACGCTGGACAAGTAGGTATTGAGAAACGTGCGAAAGTGAAAGGGGGAGGAAAATTCGAAACGATTCGAGTAGCACCAGGGAAGGGGTTACGAGTTAGTCCGAGCACGGCAAATAGATCCAGCAGGGCAAAACTCCCTCGACAAGCGTCGTTCCAAGGCTAAAGCTAAGGAGCACATCGTGCAACGACTGTTCGAACATTCTGTGGCACCACAGCATACGTAAGTTGCTCAGTTGATTTTAGAATTCTGATGGACCTAATGGAATGAGATGTTAAAATATATATAAAAAAACAACATCAGTAAAAGCATTTTATATATTTTTAAGCAGAGAATGTTTGAGAAAAAAAAAAACCAACGAGCGAAAGTGTTTTGTTTGTATAAAATAAGGGATGCTGTACGCGTTTCGCTGGGTCGACGCGCAAAAGGGGGTGAATCCAGTTGAAGGTGGAAGCAACCGTGTGACTGTGTGTTTGTGGCTAAGAAAAAAAGTAAAAAAGCGGGAAAACGCTGGACAGTGAGAGTGAGCGGAAAAGAAAATGAGGAAAAAACCCGCCGTGGTATATAAAATATACAAAGCATAAAATAAAATTTGGAAATCTTGTAGGTGATGGACTTAAGACGAACGCAAAAGGGGAGAGATTTAAATTAGGTCCGCGTATTGCACTGGACAAAGTTCAGGGACGGACTTGCAGGAAAAAGGAGATCTAAGTGTTGAGCATTAGCTGGAAATTTAGAAGAGATCATTATATAGTGGATCTTCCCAAAGCAAAGCCATTAGTAAGAGATGCGGTTGCAAAGTAGATTCTGGTAGGTGGTCCCAGGTGCGGTCAAGGACTTTCTCATGTTGGAAAACCTATCGGCATTGCCTAGGTGTCACATTGAAACTGAATTGAATTATCTAATTAACCTATGAAAAACAGTAAATGGGAAGCTCACCAATCGCTCTGCATATTGACTTTAGAATTCTGCAAGTGTATAAGCTAGGAAACTCTTAACTAAAATAAAGGGTGTATTTGATCAAAATGGCACACATATATTTACTCACCAAAATTAAACCGATTATCGGATTTTCTTGAAATTGTCAGGGAATGAAAAACTACTAATGAGTTATGATTTACAAAATTTGTTTTATTCAATTTCGTTTCCCATCCCGAATGCCCGCACCTTCCTTTTCACTTAACTCATCAAATTTTGTAAAACCGATTTTCCCAGTGTTTTTGTTGTTTTTAACAAAATGTTCTTCAACTCCAGCTCTGTATTAATAGTTTTGGGATGTTTGCGAAGTTCCGTCTTCATAATTGCCCAGAATTTTTCAACTGAGCGAAGTTACGGTGAATTTGATGTGTTCATATTTGTTGGCATAAAATTGACTCGATTGGCTCGGTACCACTTCAACACGTTTCGAGCGTAGTGGCACGATGCTAGATCAGGCCAAAACAGAGTTGATCCTTCGTGCTTCCTTATGAATGGCAAGAGATCATTTTTAAGGCCCGCTTCCGTGTAAATTGCACCGTTGATTGTTCCGGAAGTGATGAAGGGAGCGCTTATTTCACCACATCCGCAAATCGCCTGCCAGATCAGAAACTTCTTTTCAAATTTCGATAATTTTTTCTTTCGAACATTGAACATAGACTTGGCAACGAAATATTCTTACCCAGGAAGTTGACGGAAGTCGGCCTTGACGTAAGTTTCGTCATCCATCACGATACAAAACGATTTGGTGAGCAACTTCGTGTAAAGTTTCCGGGCGCAGGTTTTCGCAGTGATGTTTTGCTTTTCATTCCGGTTTGGGCTTTTTGCACCACATGTAACCCAGCACGTTTCATTGTTTTCTGTACAAAACCGACTGACATCTTGGACTTTCTAGCGACATATCAAAATGACATGTTTCGAAGGTTCTTGAACTGTTGCACCACTTTCCTAGCCATTTATTGTCCATTGGACCACTTTTACGAGCACTTCCTTCCTTCCTTCGGGCACTCAGACGCTTCTTAAAGGTTCTTTACTTAGACATAAGCCCATCATGCGACACGTCAAATCACACGAGGATTCAAAAACTAGTTTAATGGTAGTCATATAAAATTCCCAGGACCGAATATGTTCCGGGAACCCCCGTGGAAGTGGTCAGTTTCTGACTTAGACCAAAACTCGGCATGCAACACCTAAAATCACATTAAAATTAAAAAACTCTACCCGATTCGTATCTTCCTTAAAATTGTTAAAATTTGCTCTATTTCTACTTTCTACCTATATACAATTTTCACACTGCCGTACTACAACTACAACTATCATCTCTATACTTTCATCTCCTTATCTATTGTATAACAATGTTCAGACTTAAAGATATTGAAGTTAAGCATCTCCAACTATATAGTTCAATAGTAGTTATATTAAGTGCACATAAATTGGTCACATCTGGGATTGTTCAGGGTACCCAAAGCAGCCATGGTAAAAACACTGAACCCTTTTGCACGGGTGGCAGTTTTGTCTACAAACACACCACCAAGAGCATTGGGTTTTACGTTTCGTACCAGTGCTCGATGGAAAACACCAAACGCAGCGAACAAGGCACCGGTACCGGTGCCTTGTTAGCTGCGTTTGGTGTTTTCTATCGAGCACTGGTACGGAGCGTACAACTCAATGCTCTTGGTGGTGCGTAAAAGAGGCAGTACGCAGTGTAGTGTTGCGTTTAGACATGCCTGACCCAAAGCCCATTTTGTGACACATTAAATTACTTGTGAAGCTCAAAAACAAGTTCAATAGTTGTCAAAGCTAGTGTGACCAGAGCCATATTTGTCCTATCCTGTAACAGACTTTGACTAAAACTTTTCATGAGACACATCAAATTACATGTTAATTCAAAAACATGTTGAATGGTAGTCATATAGTGTTCAGCACCTAATTGGCATCAACCATGTGTGTACCGGGTGCAGCCTGGGTAGTTTCATGCGATGCATTGAATCACATTAGAATTAAAGAATAAGATCATTTGTAGTCATCCAAGGTTGCTTTCACTCACTTCGCTATAAAAATGTTTTTCGGAATTCTGATATTATAATGCTATTTTGTACTTGAAAGTTACCAAAAGAGGTTTGAAGTAAGTGTTTGACACATGAAATCTGTAAATTTCACTTTCAGAAGGCAATAATCAGTGATTTTATGATTTGTGAGCGTTAAAACGGCGCCGGTGGTGTAGTGGTAAGCGTGATTACCTCTCACCCCAGCAGGCCTGGGTTCAATCCCAGTCGGCACCGCCGGGTCATTCTGAGGCATAACATCTCTGATCACGCCTTCCTTCGGAAGGGAAGTAAAGCCGTTGGTCCCCGGTTCATGAGTTGATGGATCGATAGGTAGGGTCAGGTGTGGGAGCTGCCTACCTGGCGCGTCGGTAGCATTGGTGCTCAGCACGGAAAACAAGATCGACGGAAAACAAACCAAAGGAAAAAAATGATTTGTGAGCGTTCACTCAGAGTGAGCACTCACGAATCATAAAATCGCTGATTGTGACTCTCTGAAAGCGAAATTGAGAGCTATTATGTGTCAAACGCATAGTTTACAACCTCTTCTTGAAACATATAAAAAACAAAATATCATCTTAATATCGAATGATTCCATAATTCCAAAAAAACATTTTTTATAGCTAAGTACCTAAAAACAATTCTGCACATTACATAAGTTCACATTGGTCACATCCTGATATTTTCTAGGTACCTTTGGGGAAACCAAAACCGGTCATTACCAAAAACTTTATACCCACATGTATAACACATTTTACGTGACGTTACAACGGTTTTTGACAGTTTTTGTACTGTAACTGAAAAATATTAAACGTAACTCCTACGCTCATACAGCTATTCCGTTTGTTTTCAGCTCAGAGATCAAACGTATTTCCTATATACATATGTCAAATTTCCAACTTTACTGTAAAATTCTACCGTAGTGGACTCAATCAATGTTCATATTTGTTAGTTGTTAGAAATTGTGTCAATAGTTCGCAAAGAACGTTAATCATAGTAATAGCAAATCAATTTTGACCACTTTAAATAATTTAATATAGTCTACTAGCAGAAGTCGTAGAGTTCGTCTCTGTGCGCACACGAAAATTTCCATTTCGTTGTCCAGCAAAGCACATATATTTCCCCGAGACTGCGCTGGTCTCTATACGGCGAAGGCGAGGAACGTGCAACGATAACGGAAGCAGTGGTGGAGTAGTTTTGATCTTCCCCCAGAGCCTTACCGAAAGGGGTTGTGGGATGGGAAATGATGTGACGCGGACAAGCACGTTGGGTGAGAGAACGGGAGGAAGGTGGACTGGTGGCCTATCGTGCGAGGCAAGGGTGAGAAGATGCTGCGTGGCGAAGTTTTCAGTTTGAGCTGAATATCAAAGTAAAAGTGAAAGCAAAAAGAGGGTCAGCTCAGCAGCTTGAGATATCGACCGAAATTGAATGTTTCAGTATATGTATTTTACATATATAACGAACCCTTGCTTTTTTACTTTACTTTTTACTTTAGAGAGCAAACTAGAGTGTCCGATATAAAATTATGTAGAATACATAAAAGAAAATTTGCTGTGCGTACACACGCACACACACCGAAGACCGAGAATGGACCACAGCTCAGAGTCCGTTTTTCCAAAGGGTATGAGTAGGAAGATATTTTCCGGACGCTGGCAGAGGAGTTTTCAATTCAGTTTTCCTTGTGCTCTCTGGGACGCGTCTGTTCAAACAGCCTTTGGAGCAATGTGCGAAAGAGTGTTGTGCTCTACACACGTTGCTTCACTCTTTCGCTTGTCTTATGTAATGTATGTATTTTGTATTTTAGAGTCCTTGTCCATGTCGTACGTGTGTAGATAGCTGATGTTGATGCTGATGCTGTCGATTCTTAGGCTATTGCTATTGCGACCAAAGGCGAGTGATGTGCCTAGCAATGCGACGTGGGTGGACATAAGGGGAAAGCGAAGTACAAGAAAGACCGTTTTCACATAAATTTATAATATATGTATATTTGCATTATTTAAAACATACTTATGCGCATACGTAAAAAATAGCCTTTGAGAAGCTTATATTTTTGATTACACATTTATCACAGAGATGCGTGGCCGTCGCTAAAGTAAAGATAAAATTGTATTAACAGCGAAGAGTACTTCTAGCAGAAGGCTTGGTATTTGCAACAAATTCTGTTGGTTTCATGAGGATAACATTATTTGCAAATTTATTCTGATTAACTAACGGTCATTGCACTAAATTCTAAATCTGTCACAGTGTTCATCACATAATTTGTTTTAACATTTGTCATCATCTTTCATCTATCCTCAATTGAAAAATCTGAAAATGTATGATTCAAAATAATGTTAAATAGGGAAAATGGTTCTAATGTTGGCCTAAGGATCTAAAGATTGGGCTCATCGATAAAAATATCATGTTCTTAAATTTTTCTTGGAGCAATGCGTTATCTGAACAATACAAAAGGATATTTTTGAATGCTATTGAAAACATATAAAACAATTCTTTCAAAAATTATTAGGGCCACTTAAGCCAACACAACCTTTGATCAACATTTATATAGTGAGGGTACAGGCGTAGGTATAAAGCAAAACCATGATTAAGGCGGCTGGATTGACTCCCACTTTGGTAAAAACAAATATTTCAGGTAGGAATTTGTTTCGTGAAATGAATAAAGAACCATGAAAAACGTGGGACTTAAAGTGTTTAAAATTATCCTTTAATCTGAGCTCTATCAATTCCAAAATGTTGGCTAATGTTCATAAATCAATCTCATACTGCGTTATCCTTTGAAGTTTATAACAATGAGATCTCGACAAGCCCATTTATCTTAATTTTGGAATAATATTGGGCTTCCTAACTTTATGGCTATAGCATACTATGGGTAAGCTATACCTGTACATGAAACTTTGCTCACGACCATGTTATGAAAATTATTATTTTTTAAATTTCTGTATTCTATGACAACAATTAATGTGCATTTTAAATCTGGGTGCTCCTGCAACTACACTAATCTAGCCCCTTAAGGTTAACACACAAGTAACATATATTCGTGAAATTATGTTGAGTAAGTCCATGTATGTTTTCTTTAAGAATATTAACCTTAGATTGTAAGTTTGATTAACCTTGTGTTTAGTTTGTATTTGTTTGTGTGTGTGTGTGTGTGTGTTTTAGTAAGGATAGCTTCAAAAGCCCGGCCTGTCATTGTGTTGCGTGTTTGTTCTCCTTCAGGCACAGTGTGGGACTCTTAATGACTAAAACCTTACTTGCCTCTAGCCACTATCCCCCCGGAACTCCCCTAGAGTATTTCGACGGGGGGGGGGGGGGGGGTTGTGCTCAAGCACATCTCTTTAGCTCAGCTAGCCGGCGTTGCTAACTCGTTGATCATCTCTCAATTTTCACTGCAGCTCCGACAAAATTTGCGTCACTGCCCTGCTGACGACGCTCCACGTCCTCTCATCCCGGCACATTTCACTGACGACATTTCTTGCGCTAAGGGCCGGCATCTCCACTCGCACTGCCTCAAATCTTGGGCAGTCGAAAAACCACGTGCTCCGGCGTTTTGTCCTCGTTGCCACACTCCGGACAGAGGGGTGACGTTGTGTATCCAAAGCTAGGCAGGTACTTTCTGAAGCAGCCATGACCAGACAGGAACTGCGTCAAATGGAAGTTGACTTTTCCATGCTTCCTGTTCACCCAGGTCGAAAGAATCGGTATTAGCCTGTGTGTCCATCAGCCGTTCTCCACTGCGTCCCACTCCTGTTGCCACTTAGCCATCGACTCCGTTCTCACCAATGTCCGTATTTCTCTGGTATCTCTTCGCATATAGCATTCGGTGTCCTCCGCCAAGGTGATGAGATGACGATGGGTATCATACCGGCGATAACGCATACTGCTTCCGTCGAAATTGTTCTGTACGCACTCACGATTCGCATGGCCATGAGGCGGAACGTACTGTTCAATTTTCTTTGGTTCTTCTTCGTTTTCAGCGCTGCATCCCAGGCTGGACCTCCATACCTCAGTATCGACGACGATACACTAGCCAGAAGACGCCTCCTGCTGCTGATTGGTCCAGAGTTGTTCGGCATGATTCTAGCTATCGCATTGATGGCCTTTGCCGCCTTCTCACATGCGTAGTCGACGTGGCTATTGAAGCTCAGTCGGTCATCGAGTATCACTCCAAGATACTTCAGCACGCGCTTTGATGCTATGGCGTTCTCCCCGACGGTAATTTCTGCTCGCTGAACAGCTTTACAGTTGCTGCCCAATAGCACTTCTGTTTTGTGGTGGGCTATCTGCAGCTTCGCTCCTTGCATCCAGTTGGAAACCGTGTCGATCGCCTCGGTTGCCAGCATTTCCACCTCTACCAACGTTTCGCCTACTACCGCCAACACGACGTCGTCCGCAAATCCTACGATCTCGACTCCTTTGGGCAGCTTCAGCGTTAGCACACCGTTGTACATCGCGTTCCAGAGCGTTGGGCCAAGGATGGAGCCTTGTGGCACACCCGCCGTGATCCGGATTGATTTCTCTCCCATGTCCGTCTCGTAGACTAGAATCCGGTTCTGGAAGTAATTCCTTATAATGCTACACAGGTAATCAGGAACCCTTAGTCCATGCAGTACTTCAGCGATGACCTCCCAGCTGGCGCTGTTGAATGCGTTCTTCACGTCGATCGTTATCACGGCGCAATATCGATCTCCTCTCCGCTTCTGTTCAGACGCTTTCTCGGCACTATCGACCACTGTCAGAATTGCATCCACCATTGATCTCCCTTTCCGGAATCCGAACTGCCTCACCGACAATCCATGCTCACTCTCCGTGCATTTCGTTAGCCTGTTGAGGATGATCTTCTCCAATAGCTTTCCAACTGTTTCCAGCAAGCATATAGGCCTACACAGCAAAAAAATAATTTTGATATCACGTCAAAGTGGATGCACTACAATCATGTCGAAAATATGGTGTGATATTACTTGCTAAAAAGGACAAAATTATCATTAATACAATGCATGAACTGACATTACGCTGCTTTTACTGCATTTGTTTATTTATGTGGTCATAAAAATTACATGAAATTTTCGACATGATTGTAGTGCATCCACTTTGATGTGATATCAAAATTATTTTTTTTGCTGTGTATACGATGCTGGATCCCCCAGCGGTTTTCCGGGTTTCGGCAGCAGCACTAGCTTCTGTATCTTCCATTGGTCCGGGAAGTGACCTTCATCCAGACACTTCTGCTGCACTATCTTGAACATATCCGGGAACGTCTGGATCGCCGCCTTCAACGCCACGTTGGGAATTTCATCCGGGCCGCGAGACTTATTCGCTTTCAACCCTTTCGCTGCTGCTACACAGCAAAAAAAAAATGTAATATCGATCAACGTAATTCAAGCTGATGTATGAAATAATGATGTAATAGCAAAAAGCAGATACAATATTACATCAATGGATGTAATTTTGTTCGCAAAATCGATGTACATCGTACAATGTGATATTACACAACCGATAGACCTGGTTGCAGCAGTTTCGATGTATTATTCAACAACTTTTTTTGCTGTGTATGAGTTCCTCGTTGGAGACTTGTTCAACGTTGTCTTCATCTACCTCGCCATATGGTGTAGGTGGCCAGTTCGTTAAGTCATGCTGTGGGAAAAGTCCCTCCACGATGACTTTCAGCTTGTTGGGACACATTTCAAGCGGCATCGTTGGACCTCTGATCTTCGCCATCACGACTCGGTATGCGTTGCCCCAGCGGTTGGCATCGGCGTCGCGGCACAACTCCTTGAAACTATTTGACTTGCTCAGCTTTATCTTTCGTTTCAGTGCAGCCCTAGCCTCTCGGAACACCACCCTGCGCTCCTCTCTGTCTGCTTCTGTTCTTGCTCTCTGAGCACGCCTTCTGGCTAGAAGACAAGTAGCACGGTGTGTGTGTGTGTGTGTGTGTGTGTGTGTGTGTGTGTGTGTGTTTTTTTTATAGTAAGGTTTACGAAAGCTTCAAAAAGCCTGGCCTGTAGTGAAGTTGGCACGGTGTGGTATCCACTAGTTGCCTAGTGCAGCTCCACTAAAACCCATTACTTACTCTCTCCTCTGCCTGGATCCCCCCGGGACCACTGCGAAGCGACTACTTCGGGGGGTAGCTGTGCTCATGCACTTGTCGTACTCTCAGCGCTAGCTGGCGTTGCTAGATCGCTGCTCTTCTCTCCATTTACGCTGCAGCTCCGACATAATCTGCGTGACTGCCCTGTTGGCGGCATTCCAAGTGCCCTCCTCTCGACACATTTCAACGACGACATTCTCCATGTTAACGACGGGCATCTCCGTTCGCACTGCCTCGAACCTTGGACAGCCGAAGACCACATGCTCCGGCGTTTCATCGACGTTGCCACACTCCGGACAGAGGGGTGACGCTCCGTGTCCGAACCGATGCAGGTATTTCCTGAAGCAGCCATGACCAGACCGGAACTGCGTTAGGTGGAAATTGGCTTCTCCGTGTTTTCTGTTCACCCAGGTCGAAAGAATTGGTATAAGTCTATGTGTCCATCTACCGTTCTCCGTCGTGTTCCACTCCTGTTGCCACTTAGCCAATGACTCCACTCTCACAACTTTCCGTACTCTTCCGGCTTCTCTCCGCCTGTAGCACTCGCTGTCCTCCGCCAGGGTGATGCCGATAGGGATCATACCGGCGATAACGCATACTGCTTCCGACGAGATGGTTCTGTACGCACTCACGACTCGCATGGCCATGAGCCGGAACGTACTGCTCAGTTTCCTTTGGTTCTGCTTCGTTTCCAGGGGTGGAACCCAGGCTGGACCTCCATATCTCTGTATCGATGATGACACGCTGGCCAGGAGACGCCTCTTGCTACTGCTGGGACCAGCGTTGTTTGGCATGATTCTAGCTATCGCGTTGATGACCTTCGAAGCCTTCTCACAGGCATATTCGACGTGGCTGTTGAAGTTTAGCCGGTCATCGATCATCACTCCCAGGTATTTTAACACACGCTTCGAGGCTATGGTGTGCTCCCCGACGGTGATTTCTGCCCGCTGTACCGCTTTACAGTTACTGACCAATAACACTTCCGTTTTGTGGTGAGCTATCTGCAGTTTCGCTCCTTGCATCCAGTTACCAATCATGTCGATTGCCTCGGTTGAAAACACTTCCACCTCTTCCAGCGTCTCGCCTGTTACCGTCGAGACGACGTCGTCCGCAAAGCCAACAATCTCAACTCCTTTGGGCAGTTTCAGCGTTAGCACGCCGTTGTACATCCCGTTCCAGATCGTTGGACCAAGGATGGAGCCTTGTGGAACTCCCGCTGTAATCCTAATCGATCTCAGTCCCATGTCTGTCTCGTAGACCAGAACCCGGTTATGGAAATAATCCTCAGGATCCTGCACAGGTAGTCAGGGACCCTCATTCTATGCAGTGCTTCGGAGATACCATGAAATCAGCTGAAATGTTCAGTAAATCATTGTGTGCATTTGTGCATTTTTACTGAACATTTCAGCTGATTTCATGGTACTTATTAACCTTTTTACAGCAGCTTTTCCGATGATCTATGGTACAATTACACTTCAAAATGGTGCAAAGCGGTGCATACTAAGGAGCATTTTCAAATGATTAATGTACAGTTTTCTTTATTTTAGGGAGCGTACTTTAAATATTTACTGAGCATTTTAAGATTTTTAACGTATTTTGATCAATCATTTAAGGAGAACCCGATCTATTTTAAGGAGATTTTTTTTACTTATTAAGGATAATTTCTTCTGTTTTATTGAGCAAAAGTAGGGCTGCCTTCGATAAGTCCATCCAGCATCCAGTTACCGTTATCGGGAGGGACTCGATACGGTTCCGCAATGATTCAACGTCGCACTTTGTTTCTGTTGTCGACTGCCACAACAGTTGCTGAGCAATGTCGCAATAATTGAGGTTTATTTGGGTTACCTCCATTACTGTTGGCTTGCCATCGCCTTTTTGTATACTAGGCATTTGAAGCCTCCCGTCGTATGATCGTTACCGTCCTCTTTTTTGCAGAGCATACACCTCGGTTGCTTCGTGCAGCCCCTTGCAACATGGCCTTTCTCTTCGCATTTCCTGCACAGATCACATCTGTCAGGGCCATTGCAGTTCCTCGCACGGTGACCGAATCCCATGCACTTGAAGCATCGCTCCAGTTGCTTGGTAGCCCGAGGAGTGGCTTTCAGCGAGCACAATGACCAGCCAACCTTGAACTTGCCCGTCTCCAACAGCTTATTCGCTGCAACTGTCGAAATCCGTATAACCGCCGTTTGCATGCCGCCGTACGCCTTCGTCATCCGGATTGACATCGGGACATCTCCCAGATCGCACTTCTTAGCTCCTCTTCTGTGGTGATCTCGTCCAGGTCCCTGCACTCGACCACTGTCTCCTGAGATAGAGCTCTTACGCTCGCCCCTTCGCCAAAAGACTTTTCGACGAGCTCTTTGAAGGCTGAGCTCTTGATAGCAGGATCCTTCTTCAGCTCAAAGAGCATCTCGCCTTTCTGGGTGCGCCTGGTTTTCACCACGTTCTCTCCTAGTTGCTTCAACTCCGGATCCTCTCGAACCTTCCGGAGGAGTGCTGCATACGACGTTTTGTCCTTAGCTTCGACGATCAGAGCATCGCCCTTACTTCGCTCCCGACGAGTCCTGGGTATCTCCTTCTTCTGTTCAGCTTTCTTCTTCACTTCTTTTTCCTTCCGTTTTTTCCACTTCTCCTTCGGCTTCTCGATGGTACGCCAGCCTTCCTCCTTGTTGTCTTCCTTGTCGTTCTTGACTTTTTTCAACTCCTCTTCCTCTTCTGGCGTTTCCCTTTTCCTCTTCGAGCGTGGATTTCGAGGTCCTTTTGGCGTCTCCTGTATTTCAGCTGCTGTTTTCTCCTTGGCCTCGATCAGCGCCCTTTCGGTAGTCACAGATCTCGTCCTCAGCGCATCCTGTTCACGTTCGGCAGCAATTATGGCGGATTTGATGTCCGTCACCATTTCCTTAATTGCCTTGTGGACGTTGCTCTTATCCTTGACGAAGTCATGGAGTTCATTGATCCTCCTCCTGACCTCCATCAACTTGGTCTTCGCAAGCTGCAATCCTTCTTGGGGTGTGCTACCATTTCGGTGTGAACATCTGGCTTAGCATAAGACCTAGCTCTCCTTGGTGTCCTTGCTGTTCACCTTGGGGCTTACTGCTGCTGCTGGAACTCACTGTGGCCTCCAGGTTCAACGCTGGTGATCTCTGCAATATCCCGCTCCTTGCGAACACGTTTGCTTCTCCGTCTTGCCGTCGTTCTTCATATTTTTTTGGATTTTCTCATTTTCTTCTTTTTTGTTTTTTTCTCCGATTTTCTCCATTCTGATGGGTTCCCCCTCCGGGCCGCTATCTCCACTCGTTGTATGTAGTCTCCTATCGTGATCCCATGGTTATCTATGCAAGCAGGGAGGCCATGCTAGGGTTGACACGGTCCTTCATGGGGGCCGTGTGTGTGTGTGTGTGTGTTTGCGTGAGTATGTGTGTGTGTGTGTGTGTGTGTGTGTGTGTGTGTGTGTGTGTGTGTGTGTGTGTGTGTGTGTGTGTGTGTGTGTGTGTGTGTGTGTGTGTGTGTGTGTGTGTGTGTGTGTGTGTGTGTGTGTGTGTTTGCGTTAGTGTGTGTGTGTGTGTTTGTATTTTTTTGTATACTTCTTTCTATAATAATTGTATAATTACAAAGTTGATATTACGTTGATAGGATTAACTACATGTTTTAGGCATAGCGAAATTTTTAAATCATAAACCATATTCCAAATCTCCATCTCCATCTCCCGATCCAACGGTGCCGGTGGTGAAGTGGTAAGCGTGATTACCTCTCACCCCAGCAGGCCTGGGTTCAATACCAGTCGGCGCCGCCGGGATGTTCTGAGGCATAACATCTCTGATCACGCCTTCCTTCGGATGGGAAGTAAAGCCGTTGGTCCTCGGTTCATTAGTTGATGGGTCGATAGGTAGGGTTCAGGTGTGGGAGCTGCCTTCCTGGCACGTCGGTAGCATTGGTGCTCAGCACGGAAAACAAGATCGAGAGATATATGTTTAAAATCTAACACTGCACAGTGGTCCAGAATGCAGATTTAGGTGGAATGATATGTTTTGAGCCTGAAATTGAAACTTTAGACTAAAAGTCTCTTCTACAAAGTTATTCCTTTTAGTGAGTCCCTCATTTTTATGACAATGAATTCTACGGTGGTTCTTATTATCATTAAAAACAAAAATCTAACTTTTTTGTTTGAAAAAATTAAGGTATACATTCTTTGGCAAAGTTATAGTTGAAATAATTTCAAGCAACTTTGTTGGTAACAACTTTTTTGTATCTCTTAAATTGGCCGATTTAGAGCTGTTTTCTTGGAATAACTTTTAGATCTTTAGAAGGCGCAAATTTTTGCTGCTCAAAGCTTGTCAATATCTTTTGCCGATCAAGAGTTATTGACGTTTTTATACTAAAAATATGCACTTTTCAAATGATAATATCTCTGGTTGGGACAAACAAACTAAAAGTTTTTTATGGCATTTGAAAGGGCGTATGTTATAGTACTATGCGAGATGTTATGCCTCAGAACATCCCGGTGGTAATATAAGAGTAATCGTAGGCTAATTTTTTACATGATTTGTGTGTCCTATATTGAGTATAATTCCACTGGAATTTGTCTTGAAAACTAAACTCTAAATTTAAAAATATCACATAGCCTGTTTCTATGCTATTGGATCTAATAAAATTCAATCGTTCGTCATATTTTAACTTTTGGGTTTTCTTCAGGTACCAAATTCGCGAATGTCAATTTTTGATTAGAGATGAGTCTGTTATTTGTCTATAATGGCAAAAGCGATTCATTATATACTTTCTTGTAATGTCTACCACTGGATGATTATTTTCGGTTCTGTACTTAAACATGGCATCATTAGCACTTTCATATAGATATAATGAAATAATTCCATAGTGAATCTTGATATCAACCAAAAGATTTCAAAACATTCAGATAACTAAATTTGATATCATGATATCAAAATAATAACTATTTTTTTAGTTTTTGTTTTCCTACTATAGTTAACAATACATATTGATTACTCATTTTGTTTATTATTAACGAAATTACTAATATCAAAACGCATACATGGATTTTTTTTTTATCAATAAATCATGATTTGATATCTTTATAATATCCTTAATATACCATTAAGATATCATTTTTGTTATGATTACTCTTAACTCGACCACACGGTAGGCAAACTAAGTTATCACGAACGCTTATATCAAAATACAAAATATCAAATTAAGTTTTCATTCTCTGCTCGGGTATAGCACCCAACTTTACAATAACATAATAAGATATTGATAGTAAAATATGATATATTTTTTTCTCTAGTTTTTATGAATTGCCTACATTTAGGGGCAACTATGTATTTTAAGATTTGTTTTTGAAATATCTGCTGAAAATATACTTTGTACAGTGATTTTTGCATCTGATTAGGATTCAAGGAACCCAAATTGATTCGAAAGTCATTTGAGGGATTGATCAATTTTATCCCATATTTGAAAATATCAGGTTTCAAAAATGTCCTAAAAATTAACAAAACACTGAATATGAATGCAGGACGGTAAAAACCTCATAGCTACTGATTTTAATACCACTAGTTTGTAAATTTCTTTGAACGCTGAAATTTATTTTCATATTTACATTATTAGGTGATCATCTTCTTCTTTTCCGCATTTCAAGCTAATTGCTTATCGCATATTAGTTTATTGCGTGCTCTTAACTTAGTGCCAGCGGCGCCAGTGGTGTAGTGGTAAGCGTGATTGCCTCTCACCCCAAAAGGCCAGGGTTCAATCCCAGTCGGCACTTTGGGATTGTCCGAGGCATAAACTCTGATCACTCCAATAGGTAGGGTCCAGGTGTGGGAGCTGCCTCCCTGGTATCGGTAGCATTGGTACTCAGTCTCTGCACTATTTCCGAATTGGACATATTGGTTCCATTTTGTAGCTAAGGGTATTTGATATCGTAATGAGTTTTTATATAGGGGAAATGACGGCTTCGGCATGCCAGACTATTTTCGGCAACCCAAATTGAAACACTATTTTCACTGGATTTTCTTACGAAAACACTTCGCTGAATGCATGCAAACGATTCTTTATGCTTTCAGCTTCAATTTGACTATATTTTTACCACTGAGAAGAAGCAATCTAAGGTTTTCTTGAAATGAAACACACGCACTACAAATTGTAGCTGATTTCGAGTTGCCGATAATAGAACAGCAGATTTACATGCAGTTCAAATGGAACGGTTGCCGAAGAAAAACTGGTTGCCGACAATACTCGCTCTCACTAGAGAAGATTGGAGCTTTGTAAAAGCGTTTCAAAACAGTTTTTGACAATTATGCGTTCCTTAGAGAAAAAGGCTATAGAAAGAAGGTCGCTGCTTAGGTTGCCAAGAATACGTAAATTCCCCTAGTATGTTTTATAAAATTTCCAAATACTCATATATAAAAAGGTTGATTGCTAAATGAATTTTCTAGATAGCTATCACAAATTCAATGCTGTCTCTTATTGCTTATGTTGTTTCTGACTATTGGTCACAAGGCAAACAAATAAATAATGCAAATTCAATAATTTCCGATAAATATATTACTAACAAATTGATTCTAGGATCTTCAGTACTTATTTAAAAAATATTTGAAAAAAACATTAACTGTTGCAAAAATATTTAGATTATGTTTTAAAAAAACTGTCGAAGCTACCCCGTGTTACGGTATTAGAAGAGAATAATAAAATTCTCATAATAAATTTGTTGATTTATGGTTCGTCGCTTAGTATTGTATGCAAGTTCACTCATTTTTTAATCTGATCTCTATTTTAATTTGTTGTTAAAAATTAAAATTTTAAATAAAATTTTTTGAATTTATATATCAAAATCTTATACACGATGCTAACAAAATTTCACTAGGGTGTAATAGCATTCATGAACGAATAAGTGAGAATGCTTTAGTTAAACACTTGCACAGTATGTCAAGCTGAATTGGTTGACTGAAGCGAGATAGAAAGTGACATCCTCATTATAACATTGGCGAATTTCCTTTCAAACGTAAGGTGGTTGAGAATGAAATCATGGGAAATCAGACATGATGTGTTGTTGGTTTCCTTTGCTTAAAATTACATTGCTTGTTTTACTCATCCACTGAAACGAATTCAACATCAAATATTGCCTGGTTTTCAGTCCGGTCAGACGCTTTCTCATAAACTGACGTAGTTGAGTTGGAAGGGGGGGGGGGGGGGGGGGGGGGGTGACAAGAAAACGTGCTGCAAGGTGGCCTGGACGTCTGGAAAGAGAATATTTGATAATAGCCATGGAAATAAGTATGCGTATTGCTGTGAAAGATGATATACGCACCAGTACATGGCACGCAACTGACCACACATGTAAATTGAGAGTCAGGATCTGGGGAGAAAGAGAGCGAGAAAGAGCAAACGAGTGCTGTGTATGGAAAATCCGCTTTATATTCTATAATATACAGTCAGGAATCCTTATTGCCGGGGTAACGGGGGCGTGAATAAGGAACCGCGAATAAGGATACCCACAGCTTATGGGATTTTCACTAATGGGGGCTGTAGTGGATTATCTCATTTGTTTCAATACATAAAGCTATACTGTCTTCGACAAAGTTGCTGTACTGGGTTAGACCAACAAGCCTGTGCCATTGGATTCGGGTTAAATTGAGAACTACGCCGCTAGAGGCGCTTCACTTTTATGTTACTTATGACTGGCGCTATAATATATGGATCATATTTCCAACATAGAATATTTCGTGATCCTGACCATATAGAAAGTTCCTGTCTTGAGCAAAGTTGTTCAGGTGACCAAGTCCTTTCGGATGGTGGCCATATTAGTTCAGAACTCTCTCACTACGCAGCGCTAGTGTGCATGTGCAATTCCTATATAAACTATATCTCGAGAGCCTGGCCATATAGAAAGTTGCTGTTTTCAGCAAAGTTGTGCAGGTGATCAAGTCCTTTTGGATGGTGGCCATATAAGTTCAGAACTCTCTCACTACGCAGCGCTAGTGTGCATGTGCAATTCCTATATAAACTGTATCTCGAGAGCCTGGCCATATAGAAAGTTGCTGTTTTCAGCAAAGTTGTGCAGGTGATCAAGTCCTTTTGGATGGTGGCCATATTAGTTCAGAACTGTCTCACTACGCAGCGCTAGTGTGCATGTGCAATTCCTATATAAACTATATCTCGAGAGCCTGGCCATATAGAAAGTTGCTGTTTTCAGCAAAGTTGTGCAGGTGATCAAGTCCTTTTGGATGGTGGCCATATAAGTTCAGAACTCTCTCACTACGCAGCGCTAGTGTGCATGTGCAATTCCTATATAAACTGTATCTCGAGAGCCTGGCCATATAGAAAGTTGCTGTTTTCAGCAAAGTTGTGCAGGTGATCAAGTCCTTTTGGATGGTGGCCATATTAGTTCAGAACTCTCTCACTACGCAGCGCTAGTGTGCATGTGCAATTCCTATATAAACTATATCTCGAGAGCCTGGCCATATAGAAAGTTGCTGTTTTCAGCAAAGTTGTGCAGGTGATCAAGTCCTTTTGGATGGTGGCCATATAAGTTCAGAACTCTCTCACTACGCAGCGCTAGTGTGCATGTGCAATTCCTATATAAACTGTATCTCGAGAGCCTGGCCATATAGAAAGTTGCTGTTTTCAGCAAAGTTGTGCAGGTGATCAAGTCCTTTTGTATTGGATGGTGGCCATATTAGTTCAGAACTCTCTCACTACGCAGCGCTAGTGTGCATGTGCAATTCTTATATAAACTGTATCTCGAGAGCCTGGCCATATAGAAAGTTGCTGTTTTCAGCAAAGTTGTGCAGGTGATCAAGTCCTTTTGGATGGTGGCCATATTAGTTCAGAACTCTCTCACTACGCAGCGCTAGTGTGCATGTGCAATTCCTATATAAACTATATCTCGAGAGCCTGGCCATATAGAAAGTTGCTGTTTTCAGCAAAGTTGTGCAGGTGATCAAGTCCTTTTGGATGGTGGCCATATTAGTTCAGAACTCTCTCACTACGCAGCGCTAGTGTGCACGTGCAATTCCTATATAAACTGTATCTCGAGAGCCTGGCCATATAGAAAGTTGCTGTTTTCAGCAAAGTTGTGCAGGTGATCAAGTCCTTTTGGATGGTGGCCATATTAGTTCAGAACTCTCTCACTACGCAGCGCTAGTGTGCATGTGCAATTCCTATATAAACTGTATCTCGAGAGCCTGGCCATATAGAAAGTTGCTGTTTTCAGCAAAGTTGTGCAGGTGATCAAGTCCTTTTGTATTGGATGGTGGCCATATTAGTTCAGAACTCTCTCACTACGTAGCGCTAGTGTGCATGTGCAATTCTTATATAAACTGTATCTCGAGAGCCTGGCCATATAGAAAGTTGCTGTTTTGAGCAAAGTTGTGCAGGTGCGCAAGTCCTTTCGGACGATGTTCATATTAGTTCAGAACACGCTCACTACGCGGCGCTAGTGTGCAAGTAAATTTCCTGTATAAGCTGTATCTCGAGAACCTGGCCATATAGAAGGTTACTGTCTTGAGAAAAGTTGTTCAGGTCACTAAGTCCTTTCGGATGATGGTCATATTATTTCATAACCCTCACACTACGCGGCGCTAGTGTGCACATGAACTTTCTTAATATGTTATGACTCCAAAGCTTGTACATATAAGATGTTGCTGTGCAATGTGAGAACAGGAACCGGAAAAAGGATGATGTGTAGAGGCCGAAAATCGATGTCAGATGCCATTTTGGAATCCAATATGGCGGCCATCGGTTCAAGAAAAACTGTCAAATACCGTACAATATGGATATTTTTGGAAAGGGGATGACGTGTAGAGGCTGGAAATCGTTGCCAGACGTCATTTTGGAATCCAAGATGGTGGCCATCGGGTCAAGAAAAACTGTCAAATACCCTATAATACGGGTATTTCCGGAAAGGGAACGACGTGTAGAGGCCGGAAATCGATGCCAGTCGCCATTTTGGAATCCAAGATGGCGATCATCGGGTCAAGAAAAACTGTCAAATACCCTACAATATGGGTATTTCCGGATAAGGAACGACGTGTAGAGGCCGGCCATTTTGGAATCCAAGATGGTTGCAGTTGTTGTTGTTGCCTGCTTTGATAAAATTTACACAAAAATCAATTTTACGGATGTTCCGGATCTTCTCACGGACCATCTGGTGACTACTCAGAGCCATTGAACAGCAAATATCTAAAATCACCATTTTACTACATTTCACGTAGTTGCAGGGCAAAATCAAGGCCTACTTTAATCAAATTTGCGCAGCAATACATTTTATGGGTGTTCCGGATCTTTCGGCGAGCCACTTGGAGCCAGTGAACAGCTAATATATAAAAAAAATCATAATATTACTACATTATATACAGTTGCAATTAAAAATCAAGGCATACTTTAATGAAATTTACTTAGCAACCAATTTTACGGATGTTCCAGATCTTTCGGTGGGTCATCTGGTGACCATTTGGAGCCAATGACCAGCTAATATGGCAACAGAACGAATTATGGTAAAAATGGACCAATTAATAGAATGATGAGAGTGTATAATAATTATTGTGAGCATATAGATCTAACGATGTCTAAAGATACAGTAAGGAGAACACTAACTGCTAGGATTTCATCTCGTTAAGTTTAAAACAATTTTTATTTTTTAGATATTTGTATATGCAGTCTACATTTGCTGACAATTTCAAATAAAACGTATGTTTTAAAATAGCATGTAAGGCAACAGCACTATTGTAAAACGGTCTACACTGATTGACGACAAATAAATAAATAAATATTTCAGAAATCACAATTTTACTGTATTCCATATAATCGCGGAGGAAAATCAAGGCCTACTTTGATCAAATTTACACAGCAATCAATTTACGGATGTTCTGTATCTACCAGCGGACCATCTGGTGATAACTCGGAGCCATTGAACAGCTAACATATCAAAAATCACCATTTTACAACATTTCTCATTGTTGCAGAGAAAATCAAGGCCTACTTTGATCGAATTTATGTATCACTAAATTTAACGGATGTTTCGGATCTTCTGGCGGATCACCTGGTGACCACTTGGAGCCATTGAAATGCTTATATATATATAAATTCATTAATAAAATCATTAATTTACTACATTTCATATAGTTGCAGAGAATAATCAAGGCCTACTTTGATCAAAAATACATAATAATCCAGATTAAGGTTGATCCAGGTCATCGGAAGGCCTTCCGGTGGACGCTCAGTATTTAGAACCAGGTTATGGGTTGATTTTGTTAAAATATTAATCAGCACTACCCATAGATGCCTGTTGCTGTGGATTTTCAGCACCACCTTGTTGTAGACGACTGGTACCTTTTCTCCCCCCGATGGCCTCTCGGAAACTCGGAATAAAACCGGAACCACTTGGCCATTTTTTTCCAATTTTTAGCAGACCATAATTTCGAACATTTTTCTACTCACTGTGAAAATTTCAACCAATTTCATGGTTAAACAAAAAAGTTATACCTATGCAAACATTGCTATTCGTATACCTGTTCGTAAAAATAAAAACTGCACAAGCGCAGAAGTAAAGCAGGTGGTGTTCGTTTGAAACGCTAATAACTTTTCGGGGGTAACTCGGATTCACATCCGATCTTCAGCCAAGATGTTCCCAATACTCCAAAAGTGATACATTTTGTACACGAAGAAAATCGACCCACTACAGCGCCACCTAGAGCCGCGAATGTGAAAGTGGCTCGCTCCCCCATACATTTTGTCGATTTTCCCCATACAAATTTCAAGCCGTTTGAGCGAGGGGTTCCCGTGAACCAAATGACTTCAAATTTTGACAGGGTGATTCTGACCCCCCAAACTACCATTCCAGAGGGTAGCGTTTGAAATTCCAGACTTTGACTTTTTTTTCCATATAACGCTGAAACACTCTAGTGACCATGGAAAACATGTTGCCGCCATATTGGATTCCAAAATAGCGTCTGGAATCTATATCTGGCCTCTACACGTCGTCCATTTTCGGAAATTCCCAAATTGTAGTGTATTTGACAGTTTTTCTTAAACTGATGGCCACCATCTTGGATCCCAAAATGTCGTCTGGCATATATTTCCGGCCTCTACACGTCGTGTCCTTCCAAAAATATCCATATTGTAGGGTATTTGACAGTTTTTCTTGAACCTATGGTCGCCATCTTGGATTCCAAAATGGCATCTGACATCGATTTCCGGTCTCTACACGTCATCTCCTATCCGAAAAGACCCATGTTGTTGGGTATTTTACAGTTTTTCTTGAAACGATGGCAACCATCTTGGATTCCAAAATGGCGTCTGACATCGATTTTCGGTCTCTACACGTCGTTCCTTATCCGGAAATACCCATATTGTAGGGTATTTGACAGTTTTTCTTGACCCGATGGTCGCCATCCTGGATTCCAAAATGGCGTCTGGCATCGATTTCTGGCCTCTACACGTCGTTCCCTCTCTGGAAATACCCGTATTATAGGGTATTTGACAGTTTTTCTTGACCCCATGGCCGCCATCTTGGATTCCAAAATGACGTCTGGCATCGATTTCCGGCCTCTACACGTCGTCCCCTTTCCAAAAATATCCATATTGTAGGGTATTTGACAGTTTTTCATGAACCTATGGTCACCATCTTGGATTCCAAAATGACGTCTGACATCGATTTCTACACGTCATCCCTTTTCCGGTTCCTGTTCTCACATTGCACAGCAACATCTTATATGGACAAGCTTTGGAGACATAACATATTAAGAAGTTCATGTGTACACTAGCGCCGCGTAGTGTGAGAGTTCTGAAATAATATGACGATCATCTGAAAGGACTTAATCACCTGAACAACTTTGCTGAAGACAGTAACCTTCTATATGGCCAGGTTCTCGAGATACAGCTTATACAGGAAATTTAGTTGCTCACTAGCGCCGCGTAGTGAGCGTGTTTTGAACTAATATGACCATCATCCGAAAGGAATTGATCACCTGCACAACTTTGCTCAGAACAGCAACTTTCTATATGGCCAGGCTCTCGAGATACAGTTTATATAAGAATTGCACATGCACACTAGCGCTGCGTAGTGAGAGAGTTCTGAACTAATATGGCCACCATCCAAAAGGACTTGATCACTTGCCCAACTTTGCTGAAGACAGTAACTTTCTATATGGTCAGGATCACGAAATATTCTATGCTGGAAATATGATCCATATATATTATAGCGCCCGTCATAAGTAACATAAAAGTGAAGCGCCTCTAGCGGCGTAGTTCTCAATTTACCCCAACTCCAATGGCACAGGCTTGTTGGTCTAACCCAGTACAGCAACTTTGTCGAAGACAGTATAGCTTTATGTATTGAAACAAATGAGATAATCCACTACAGCCCCCATTAGTGAAAATCCCATAAGCTGTGGGTATCCTTATTCGCGGATAGCCCGGCAATAAGGATCCGGCAATAAGAGATACCGGCAATAAGGAATCCGGCAATAAGGATTCCTGACTGTATGCAAAACTTTTCTCGTAGGGGGTGATATTTCCTTTTTCTTCCCTTCGCTCTTCTAGTGGAATGCTGCTTGAGACCGTTGTTATTGTTATTATTGTTACTTTGGCTCTTCCGCTGGTGATGCTGCTGCTCCTGCTGCTGTTGTTGGGGATATAGCATTGTGAAAGTGTGTTCTCGCTATCGATGGGTGTTGGGATGGGAGAATTGCTCCTAGTGAGGCTTGTTCAACGGTGAAAATAAGGACGATAAGAAATTCGGGGGAGATGATTTGAATATATGTGGTCAAGCTGCTGGCGTAAGATTGGAATGGGGTGCAATTTGCTAGCTTTTGGCTTGTGTATGGATTCTCGGACGTGTGGTATGGGTTGATGTAGTGTCCAGTATGCATACATAAATTCCATACTAACACAAGTTTAAACTACAAACACGGCTTTGGAACGACGACGCTCTTGGAATAAAATATTGATTTTACCTTAAGCCGGACAAGAGTTGAACATAAAGCCTAGATTTTTAGTGCTGACATAAAATTTTATTTCACGCGCATTTGGCTGACCCTGCCGGAAGTTATGTTAATGCAATGCACTTGCAATCCATGCTGCTGCTTCATAAAACATTATTATCTTGTCCATTCATCACGTAAAGCTGAATATAACAAGCTAGTATTAATCTTCAAGCCATGCTGATATGTGCTATGCTACATAATATATTTTCCAAAATTGAATATTTGATATCAGCCATAATTTCCGTTCAAATTAAACTTAATACAAATTTTCTATGCAGTATGGAATAAAGCAAAACAATTTAAAATCCAATAATCACTACACAGCTTTCTCTTGAAACCGGGTTAAATAATGTTTACGCTTTTTTATGAAGGAATTTATTGAGTTTTTTTTTTTGCTGTGAATCAAATTAATCGAAATTAGTTACAAATCATCACCAAATTATTTTACCCTGCACCGGAACCTGGAATCGAACTCGAGACGACCACATTGGCAAACCTTGACACTACAAACTGTGCTACGCCAACACTTTGAACTTATGTAAACAAATCAACATTCCCTTCTACAACAAAATCGCTGAGTAGAGGCTTTATAATAGTGCACACGAATCACTTTTCTCGACTAGTTATAAAAGAGTAAAGTAAAAGCTGTAAATCTGCACACGTCTAAAAATAAACCTAGTTGACTGTGAAAATGCTTCCGAAGTTGCTCTAACACAGTTTATAAGCTGAGTACAGGTTGTTTAGTTGTTGAAAAAGCACTTTTGATGTTTATGTTATTCAGCAAGAGTGGTTGGTTGTTTAGAAGCCATCATATTCACGTTATTAGCTTTGTTTTGCAGCAACAAGTTGAAAACTGATTAGTGTGTGTATAGAAGTGACATTAGCGTTTATTGGCTGATGTTATTCAGTGCGCCTGACAAATTGAATAATGGTTGTGAGAAAGTTGAGTAAACGCTCTCCAAAACTATTTAGCTAGCTTTTGCTTGTAGCTGTATCTGCAGCTTCTTTTCAGCTACTTTACAGTGCAACGCTGGAAAAGTTGGCTTACAAAGCTGAAAATGTTAGTTGGGTAGCATCTACGCCTTTCACGATAAAGATCACGAGTTCAAATCTCGTCTCCGGACAAATCACGAATATTATATTGACTATAATATTGCGCATTGCGCACATTACAAGTGCGGAAACGCTAAAAAAAGTGCGCTTTTACATGAAATCGTTTTGGTGTTTTCGGCGCACTTACTCAAAATTACCATTCATATTTTTCCCAAAAAGACTTTATTTTTCTCTACAACTTTGTTTCAGACGTCATTTCGCTCAGAAGTGATGTTTTTGTGCTAAAATTTATTGAAAAATTACAAAATCTTAATCTTGGAAGAAAAAAAATTACAACATCCAAATTGGCTGAATTTTTGTAAAAATGTGAATGATTGCCCATAACACACAATTATGCAAAGTTTATCGCAAATCGGAGAAGGTTGAGTTTTTCCGACCCGTCATTTGGCGTTGAATTGTTCCACTGTGTCCAATGTCATAAAAGTTTGCTTATCAAAAATGCAAACTTATGTTTAAAAATTAATTAATTAATTTAGCTTTATTTAGGAGGCTTTCAGCCTTAGGCTGGTTCGCCTCCGAATGTTTAAAAATCTTAAACGGGGTTTTTTCAATGTTATCGGATACAAATGTTTCCCATGGATAGAGTTATATATGTTATATGAATGAATAAAATAAATTTAAAGTGCATTTGGGGAAACATGAATCACGTTACAGAATCTGTTCATGTCGCGAAGTATTGCAAATTCTGCATACTTTTCATGCAAATCTGTAATAGAATGTTACATTTTTCGGTTGGATGTAGTACAGTACAGACACATTACATCCTAGAATTCGTAAAAAAAAACAATGAAAAACGGTGCGAAATCATTTTACCACAACTCCTGTGATACCCTGCATCATGGAACATTCTCCCCTACATCCACTTCACAACACAATTGTAATTGTCTGATTGCACGAATAACAAAACCGCTTGGTTCAAGAGCCAAGAAATTTTTAATGCAATCAGTCTTCGATCATCTTGGCAGTTTCACGTACCCAGTTACAAATTGTAGATGTCTCCACCATACGTTAACCATACGTTAATGGAGCAACTACTTTTTTGCGTCACAAAAAAAGTTTTTGTTTCACTTCACTTGTGGACGTTAAAACGAGTCAAGCGCTATATTTGAATGAGGCGTATTTAATCATACCTACAAGATTAAAGCTAGACTTACACACATCATGAGCTGTTTTTCTCAGTTGAACCTTAATGTTAGGCAGAGAGATGCAAGTTATACATCTTTTAATTGTAGTTGTTGCTTGCTTCCGAATGTTTTTTTTAATCACTTGGGGTTTTCTTATTGTTTTGTTTTCCTTGATTTGCTATCCGTTGATGTTGTTTTCGATGCTGAGCACCAATGCTACCGACTCCAGGGAGGTAGCTCCCACACCTGGATCCTACCTATCGACTAATCAACTCATGAACCGTGGACAAACGTCTTTACTTATGCCTTAGAACATCCCTTCGGCGCCGACTGGGATTGAATCCAGGCCTGCTGGGGTGAGAGGTAATCACGCTTACCACTACACCACCGCCACCGCTTTTTATGACTGTTGTCAACTAAAAGTTCTCGTAGTTCATTGATATACATTTGGATGTGCTTTATTTGAAATTTCTCATAAGAAAACACAAAAAAAGAAGATTTTTACATTAAGTTTAGTATTCTACTTCTATTTAGTATTCAATAAAAGTCGACATAAAATCACCCGATCGACAAGTTGCACCTGTTTACACCAATTTTACAAAAATCACTTATCGGCCAAGGAAAGTTTTACTGTTCGATAATATTAATCGAGTAGTTACAATCTGCAGAACAATATTCTACGACTATATATATACATAAGGGCCGATTGTATTTGTCTTCGTCCACAAATCGAATCTCCCGCCAAAAATAAGCATGCCCCCGTACAAATTAGCTTTTAGTCTATAGTAATCCGTGTATTAATCGTCCTAAAATATAAGTATCAAACGTACCTGTTGAACATAGATAAGTGGTTTGTATACAAATAAACAGACCAAGTGAAACTGTACTCCGTGTTCCCGTTTGTGTATCCGTGAAGAAACGAAGGACCGTCTAGTGTCATTTTACGTTCGTTTCGGTATTCGTCCCCAAGTGGACCATTCTACGTCATCAAACCATTAGATGCCGTATGTGCGATAACAGCACCTTTTTTCATTCAATTAGAACGTAGACTATAAATGTTGAAAAAAAAATCAACAAGGGAACTGGATGTAATGTAGGCCTAAATGCCCCTAATTTGGCCCCATACATAAATTCATCAATCGACTAAATTTTCAATAGCGACCAAAAATATCCATTAGTACCGTCTCAGTGACGCGTTCGTCTAGATAACATTCCTAAATAGCAGATTTTTAGCGATGGGCCCAATCTACCCCTATATATCAACATAAACCCACTCCGGTGGCAGAAACGTCATGCACCAACATTTTGCTTGAAGCCAAAGTTACTGGTTTTTTGGCTTGATTATCTGCCAATCTAAGACAGCTGATGCAAACATCAACATCAACAAGCGCGGACATGTAGGAATTAAATATTTGTTACATTATTTTTTTAATTAGGCAAGCTAAAATTCTAGTTTCATTAATGATTATACACATAATATTTTTTTTTCAGCAACCCTCCTTCTCAACAGAGGATTGCATAAACCCAATTGAAAAACTATACCATTATTCATTCGATTTGACAGAAAAACAGAGAATCTTGTTTTGATTAATTCATTTAATTTCATTGCATATTAAGCTAATTACAAGAACTGCACATGTTTGGCACTGACAGGAGTGTGACTGATAATTGACCAAAGCATTAATTGAAAGAATTGTGACTGATAATATGCGACCAAAGATGTTTTGTCAATAACGCCGACATTAAATAGCCTGAATTTATAAATAGACGACTTGTCAAAATTGGAACAATCGATTATCTATCAAAGTCATAGGAAAAGTTAATCCAATCGAGGAGAAGACCTTTCAAATGAATAAGATGTCGTCTCTTTATAAATTCAGGCTCTTTACTCGAGATCTTCTTAGCAGTGTTGAGGTTTGTCATTGTCACTGACAGATTTCAAGCGATATTGACAAAATTATTGTTGACATTGTCACTGGAAGAATTGGCTCTCACACACTTTCGTTAAAATCTCATTAATTTGTTGTAAGTGGCAAGGATTCACGTAGTGTATTTTTACACATTTTCATTCACATTATTGTTATAAATGCAGTTGAGGACCTAAATGCATGTTTACTTTGGCGGCTCTATAGATTTATTTGACTTAATCCAATGAATTTTGATAGAAATTTAGCTAAAAACAAAACATACACATGTTCGTCACTGACTGTATTGTCACTGACAAATGACATGGCATCCTTTGAGGATCATTTTTATTTTATGATAGTGAACGGTGTTTATAAAGAGAAACTTAGCAAAAATATAAACATCACTAAATCTTTCACCACTTGAAAATAGGGCTTTTTACATTTCATTTGACACCTGTTTGAAAATAATCCTCCAAGGGATCTCGAACAACCTTTTTTATTATTTTTTTTTCTACCACATTACCAATAGCTTTGCAGTACTCGCGCCGTTGTTCAAAGTACAACTCGAAAAAATAAATAAAATCCTACTGACTTTGGAACTCGCCCAATGCAAAACTCGACATGTTTCATAAAATTTAATAACCATGCCCAATACATAGACAAATACGTGAAGAATATTTTGAATAATATCTGGTTTCATGAAGTTTTTTTTATTCTTTATTAAGTAGATTTTTAGCCCATGGATAGTTCATCTCCGAGATTTCGTGAAGTGCCCTCAAGGTGAAAATAATATGCTGTTTTTTTGTACAACACGCGAGTGAAAGGTTAAGTAAGGAACAAACCTGATAGCACATTTTTTTTGCTACCTCAGGACCGTGCAAAGTTAAGTTTGCATGGAACTTTAACTTATAAGACAATGAAAGGTCCCAGTGCTGAATTTTTTTTTACCTTGATTTGTTTTCCGACAATTTTGTTTTCCGTGCTGAGCAGTAATGCTACCCACGCCAGGGCGGCAGCTCCCACACCTGGACCCTACCTATCGACGCATCAACTCATGAACCGGGGACCAACGACTTTACTTTCCTTCCGAAGGAAGGCGTGATCAGAGATGTTATGCCTCAAAACATCCCGGCGGCGTCGACTGGGATTGAACCCAGGCCTGCTGGGGTGAGAGGTAATCACGCTTACCCCTACACCACCGGCGCCGCTCAGTGCTAAAATTGAACTCCTTAAATTATTTTAAGATCTATTAAAAACAAACAATATATAATTTACTTCAATCAAGAGGACTTCAATGTACAGTACCGGACATAAGTATATGGGTAACATTGCGATTTTTCTTTGGCTGCAAAAAAAATTCAAAGAGCCATAACTTTTTTGGATGTCTATGAAATATTTGACTATTTTTAGCAATAATCTTCTCTTTGGAATAGTCTATTTAAAAATTTAATTAACTGGAAATCAAAGAATCAAACAGGGGAAAAGGATCTAATGTCGGCCTAAATGACCCTAATTTGGGCCGATACATAAATTCAGCAAACGACCAAAAATATCCATTAGTACCGTCCCAATGACGCGTTCATCTAGATAAAATTGATAAATAGCAGATTTTTAGCGATGGGCCCAATGATAGATCCATAGGCCAACATTAGAGCCATTTCCCCTAGTTCTTGACGTGCGCTCCTTAAAAGCAAATGTGAGGTCAAAATGATGTTTTTAGAACCAAACATGATATAAAGGGCATGAAAGTCTTAATAAAATGATCTTACAAAAAACTATAAGCGATTGTGTTAATTTTGAAATCCTAAGTATTAATAGTCCAAAGTGGTTTGAATAGTTCGAATACTAAATTAAATTAATAATTGATATAACTACAAAAGAAGTCGTTTGGTTTGTCCATTTGGGTGCACTGTTTTGCCAAATATAGTAATTTTTATGAGATAAATTTAGAAGAGAAATGTATTAGAAGAACACTCTGAAGTTTCATATAATGGAAATATCTGGCGAATTTTAGCATTTCAAAATTGACGAACCATATGGTTACGAGTTTTTTGCCAATTTGCCAACTGCTTTTCCACATGAAATGTATTTCGGTTAGCGAATGCCTTTGAAAAGTAATCATATTTTAGGTACCGATCGTTGAGTGTATCAGTACTTTACATTAGAACCGTGTGAACTTTCATGAAATTCATCCGATACTAAAATTAAAATACTTTTTTGATTATCTCATAAAACATCGGCTCTTTTCGTTGAAAAATAATACCTTCCCATGTTAAATATATTAACCTAATCTAACAGACTTAGTTTGTATTACAGGAGTCATTATTTTATTTACTGTGTTTTTGAATTATTGAATTATTGAAAAAGTTGAAAAAAAAAATCAAATGGATGTTATATGGACTAAAACATCAATAAAATATACGTAGTTTTATTTTTTCGTTTAATAAAGTTAACAGTATGTACTAGTTGAGAATCAATTTTTGAATTGATTTTTGTATAGACGGAAACCTAATTTTTTTAATTTTTCACAGATTTTTTTACTTTTACCGAACATTTCCGAGCTTCAAAAATTACCCATCAACGAAAACGCTGCTAAGTGTAAATCTTTATATGCTTCTCTAAAATATGTATACACTGTACATTTTTTGGGTAAGTAAAATCAAAAACCTGCACGAAATTTAAACTTAGAAAAATGTGGAAAGCTCGCGCAATTTGATGTTTTTCGAGTTTTTGCTCTATACACACTTAATCTAGCTTGGCAAAATCTGGCACCTCCGATTAGCTCGGTATTTACTTTTACGAAAAAGTATTTACTTTTACGAAAAAGCAAAATTAATATTTGGTAGCTGAGATCGTGCTTGCAAATGCTCATTTCAGCTAAAATAATATTTATCGGAATTATATTTGAATAATGTAAGAAGATGATCTAGAGGTTGTGTCTCAGCAAATTCTTGTTTGTTAGGTCATTTTCAGCATGTTATTTGTTAAGAGGTAGAAATATAAAATTATTATTATCATTATTATAGCCTCTCTTGGGTCATTCGTGAAACGTGTGGAGATGAGCTTTGAACTTCTAACTTTAGAGTGAGAGGTATGTTAACCACTACGCTGGGGCCGTCCCCAAAATGCGAAGTAGTAAAACGAATTGTTTGAAAAAGGAATTCGGCAATCGTTTCTTCAATCATCTGCGCAATGTGCAATGCATTCTGATAACTGTTATGCTGTTGAATATTTACTTCTGATGTCGGTATAGTGTAAAACAAATAACTTGAAACCATAAAAACTAAGTCTTGAAGACCACATGTTAGTTCTCGCAAATTCAATCTGTACTGGCCTCTTATTCTAAACACTTGGAATGTTTTTTTTCCTTCTAGTTAATTTTGCTGAACGTACGTGAACCTTGGCTTTGCAGCAGTGTATGGGATTTTAACAGTCATTATGCTATTTCTTTCATTCCACGCGTATTGCTATCTATTCCGATGCTTCAAGCAGGCTGTTCCCAGGATGCTGTTTCGGTCTATGTTGCCAAGCTGTAACACAAACTAGGCCTAAGAAATCCTTTTTCTATTCATTTTCTTCTTTCTGGCGTTTCTCTCATCGTCCTGAAAAAGAACTGCAAGGATGCTACGTTGTCAATTTTGCCCATTTCTACCCAGCATCATGATAGTTTTGATAAGTTCATGTATTGGTGTGGTCCTGCAGAGAAGCAAAGCTATAAAACTTCGAATAGGACCTTGAAATAGAGCTCACTACAGACTGTGTGTGTGTCTTGCAGGAAGACAAGGAAACGTTCCATCAAACTATAACATATGATCTTTTTGCAGCTTGTCCCGTTTCGGGGCCATCTCGAAAGATTGACTGCACATGTAATAACAGTCAGTATAGTTTGAATGATATAGAAAAGCATAAATTTGACTAGCTTATAATTAATGTCATTATGTTTCCTATGAGCGCTTGCAGTCTATTTCATAGCGAAACCCACGAGGCAAGAAGCGGCGCAAAATCGCAAAGAAAATTAGAACAATATAAAAAAGCAAACACGATATCAAAAGATTACCGACGAGCACATATATCTTCACTCAAAAATCTTTCAGCTCGGGATGGGAGAAACAAAAAAACAGCGACAGCGAAATAGAGAAATGTGCCCTCCGAACATATATCCGAAAGTTTTCGAACGAAATTCGTGTTGGCTAGCCAGACAGCGAGGAAAAAAATATTAATTTACGTCGACATTAAATTATGAAACAAATTATTATGTTCATAAATTTTTATGGATTCATTTCGGGCTCCTACGAGCTCACACGGGACAGTTGAGATTTAGAGCGCTGTCAAATGCTGCTGCGAAGGAAGCATAAGGCACGAGTTGAGGTGAACGCGGTCGGCGAGAGCATAGACAAAGGCCAATAGACCAGGAGCGTGATCGTAAACTGGTGCTTGAATATTGACAATCTTGGGAGCTCTCATGTGGGAACCAAAATTTATTCATCAGTACAAATCTGACCAATCGATAGTCACATGTGTAAAAGCAACCTTCTGGTGGCGCCGGGTTTGATTCCCGACCCAATTTTGTAAAAATGCGTTTAATAAAAAAAAAAATATTCAAAAAATTGTGTCATTGAAATATGATGAAATATTTCAAAAAAATATGCAGTACTTCATCTTCAGAAAAGGAAATACATGAATAAACAGACTGTTCAAGTTAGCATGGAAAAAGCATGATTATGGTAGGTAGTAGTGTAACATTTCAATTATTGTAAGCACCGTTTGGCTTTCAGATGACACTAAGGCCTTAGTGTCATCTGCTCTCCGAAGAAGTCGTCTCCACTAAACTCGATCCATGGTCACATGTCGCCAGCGTCCTAGTCTGCTAAGGGTCCGCAGGTCGCCCTCTACTTGGTCGATCCACCATGCCCGCTGTGCGCCTCCTCTTCTTGTTCTGGGTCGCTTTCGAGAACCATTTTCACAGGGTCATCATTCGGTATTCTTACGACGTACCCAGCCCACCGTAGTCGCCAAATTTTTACAATGTGGACAATAGATGGTTCTCCCAGCAGCTGGTGCAATTCGTTCCGTCATCCATCTGCACTCCACCGTAGATGGTACGCAACACCTTCTGTTCGAAAACACCAAGGGCCGCGTTGGTCCTCCACGAGCATAGTCCAGGTCTCGTGGCCTTAGAGGACCACCGGTCTAATCATCGTGTTGTAGATAGTCAATTTCGTGCGGCGGCGAATTTTGTTCGACCGGCACGTCCTCCGGACTTCAAAGAAGGCACGGTTGTCTGCCATAATGAGCCTTTGAATTTTTCTGCTGGTATCATTTTCGGTGGTCACAAGTGAGCCCAAAAACACGAACTCTTCGACCACCTCGATTTCGTCCCCGTCAATCTGAACTGGGGAGGCTAACATAGTCTTCCCTAGAACCTCTTCCTCTCATGTATTTTGTTTTCAGTGGTAAGTCCACTCAATCTACCTTCAGCCTTCAGTCTGATGCACGTTTCCGCCATCGTATCCAAGTAAACGGTCACTCCTAAATAGAGAAAAAAAAAGTAAACGGTTACCTATTGACTGTGAAAACATAATTGGTAACTTTGTAAATAGATTATTAAGTGGCGTCTGCAGCAAAACGTATCCTGGAAAGTAACACCCCTCTATTTATTACGAAACGCTCTTAAAGTCATATTTTTTAATAAACTACTTCTTTTTTTTCCAAGGTAATTTAGCATATTCAAAATAAAAACAAAATGTAAAAAAAACTATTTCTTATTTGTATGTTATGGCACTTGTGCTTTGATAAATATATTCAAAACAGAATAAAAAAAGGCTTCCTTATACCCCGTTCACATTACAACCTATTCACGTAATATAGGCTGTCTTGCAATGAACACTAGTACATAGGATTTCCAGTGAAAACTAGATGTATGAGTGCTCATTGCAAGACAGTGTATATCACGTGATATACGCTGTAATGTGGACGGGGTATTAGAGTATCAGTATGAGCTACAATACTCGGTCGTCATTGACAAAAGTAACTGGCAACTCTGAGTCGTTTTCAACATCTCCGAAAAGACTTATTAAAATCTCTATACTGCTCTCTTGTACGATCGATTCTGAAATTCCGTGCTGTTGCCCATATCAAGCAGTTTGGATTGTGAGGATTGAATCCGTTCAAAGTAAAATTAACATGATTAACATTTCGGTTGCTTAATACTCACGTTGATCATTCCATACACTGCACGTTTCAAGATGAGGACGGGAATCGTGGTAGGCCACGCTGCAAAGTCGACGAGTTTTGGTTTTGCAGCTGTATTTTTTTTTCGAGGTAATTTTTATCATTTTATGAACTTCTAAAATGCACTCGATGATTTCAAACGTGATTTTAGTCTAAGTTTTAAAGTTTTCTGTTTCGTTTGTTGAGAAGAAGGTGTTATTTCTCGGAGGGAATCTTCCGGAACCGATAGGCTGGCAAAATGGATACCTCTAGAGTGCGTGAAGAACTGTGAATTTTCGTTTTTTCGTTTTTAATAAAACGACTTATCTTGTCGGGTAGCTGGCAGTAGTCTCAGCTTGCCGCTTACTTGAGGTTTTATAATACTTATGTTGGAACAATTTGTGCTAGCCGGCTAGTTTGCTGCGGTGGCTCTTCATTTTTTTCTACCACTAAATATAAATTGCGAATAAAGTCGTATATGTGATGTTTTGTGTTGTGTTGTACAGAAACTATTGGTACCAATTTTAAGGTTGAAATCCAGACTACCACCCTGGATTTAGTTTTAAGCGGAACATGTGAAATAATAGTTATTTTTACAATCTGTACAGGGGGCGACCCCGGCGTAGTGATTAACATCCGTACCTCTCACGCCAAAGTCACGAGTTTCAATCTCACCTCCGGACAAGTCACATTTTTTCTAATGTTCTTCGAAATCCATGCGGGTTTTCAGTGGCCTTATTGTACCAAAGTATAGATTTAAGCATCCATCTTAAAGATGAATGAGAAAGATTGGAATTACAGTTATGTGAAATTACTGAAAGATAAAAGTCTGATTCGTGGAGGTGTTGACAAAATCGGGTGATTTTTGATTTTTTTTTTCTTCTTCAAAGCATAAATATGTTAGAACACAGAAAATTTCAATTCAAAACAGGTATACAAAACTTTATGATTGAAAAACTATTGGATCAGTTTGGGTCTACCTTCAAAAATTGTTAAAAAAAATCTGATGTTGATTTTGTGATTATTTTGAAATTGGTTGATTCAATTACAAAGGAGTGTGTAGATTGGTAGTTTGCTAAAATACTACGCAATTGACAACCGCACCATGCTGTTAATGCTGATAGTCTGACGCCAAATGATATTTTTTCTCTGAATTGACAATAATCAAAACACAAAGAGTATTTTTCAAAATTGCAAACAAATTGTATGCAACTCGTTGCAAAACTCTATTTTGTCAGCCCTAGTCGTAATTATCTAACACGGCAAGCCTAGTTGGAGAAATGTACGACTCGTGTTGAAAAAATCTTCATTTTGCAACTTGTTGCATAAATAACTATTTATTGGGTTGTTCGACTTCGGTATGTGAGGAGATTTCTTTTTTATGGCTTTCTCAGTATTGTGCATTACCCGACGTTTCGGCCATTTATTGGGGTCTTTGTAATACCCTAGACTGAGAAAGCCATAAAAATAACAAAAAAATCATAACTATTTTGGCATTCAGTTCTCTTTTCGACACTGTTTCCTAACTAAAATAACTAAGCGCTACTTTTCACCAGCACCCAGTGTCGAAGAGTTTTGCTTTTCGACACTCTGTTGAGTGCAAACAATATTGTTGCAACTCGTTTCAAAATTCGATTTGTTCGACACACGTCTAAACTACGACTCGTGCTGAAACAATCTTCTCTTTTCACCTTGTTGCATGAATATCTGTTTTGCAAGCATCGTACCATCTTTGAAAAAAAAAACAAGCATAGGGTTTTTGATCTAATTTCCGTCCTACTAGGCGCAACCCGCGCTTTACCTCTCTTTTCTGAACAAGTTCAAACAAAAAATGGAATATTTCTGTCAATCTTTGACTTCTAAATTTATTCACCTTTCCCGGAGATGAACTTGCCATAGGCTAAAACTCTCTTTAATAAAAAAAAATCACCTTTGGATTTGATATAGAATAACAAATTGTTGAGATACTCCCTCCCCTTGGCTAGTTTTTGCACCTTGCTGTTGGTGGGCGGGCTTAATTTCATGCTTTATAGTGGAGTGTTGGAGGCGGTAGGTTTATCGTCGGCGTTGCTGGATCATGCCTCGATAGAATGGCGTCATGGGCAGGCAATGGGGATTACTAAGCTTCCCTTCTCTGATAAACCACTGCATGAGAGAACCAAAGATCTAGTCTAGCAGTGATAGTATCACACTTGTTACTCCTTTAATTGAGAGCCGCGTCGTAGTACGCTGACGTATAGGCACTGACGTTGGGTGTGATACTGGCGGGTTTTGCCGCTAATCATTCTTATTTTTATTTATTTTTACGCAGATAGATTTATTTGGGTTTGCAAGGGAATTATACTATTGAAATATTTCAGAAAGTGCCCAACGGTGCTCCTTCTATTTGCGTGACAAGCTTTCATTGTTGTTTTCATTGAAGTATTACTCAGGAAACAATGTTAAACATCATTTTTATACATGGTATTGTAACTAATCTTATATGTGCTTCATTTTGATTTGGGATAAGTGTTTGAACTATGGCTCGGGTCTTCCACTGTGGCGTTCTTCTATTGTAACATACCCATACGTATTTTTGTGGTGCGACATAGTGGAAGCGTGTGAGCATAGTTGGAGCATATACCCTATATAATTTAAAAATCAGCTAGGAAACTAACTTCAAAATGAAGCATTTTAGTCACATGAAGGTGTTACCTGGGTCGAACTAAGATATAATAAATAGGTATAGGTCAAAATCAAAAGTACTTGAAATACGTTTAATTTTAGATTACAAGCACAAGTGCAGGTACTTAATAAAGCATGGGTTATGATTGATTAGGTGAATTAGAGCTTTTAATAATTTATTAAATTAGGCTAATGAGTTATCATAATCATCAAATGAACTTAAATAAGAAACTTCAGAAAGTCTAATGACATTAAGTAGATTAACAAAAGAATTAGGATGTGGGGGGTCCGCTTAGGGAGGCAACTAACCTTTAAAGTTGTAGAATAAATCTTCTTATTTAGTCTTGAACTTTAAAAAGAAAACGCAGGCAGATCAAAAGCCTTTAGCAGATTAACAAGGAGAGGAATAGTTTAGGAAATAAGTAAAAGTAGAGGTATGTGACAATTAATAGCTTTTAAACTTTTGAAGGTATTGTATTCCCCTGAGTTTGTTGTACTAGATTACTATATAATTCTCTCAATACGCGAAATCTCTTATATATGCGGTTAAAGCATTTGAGTTAACTTATTTCTTAGTGTTCAAGTACTTACATTTGTAAACAGCAGTCATTGTTAATCTATGAACTAAACCATACGTAAAATCGATCTTTCCTTATGTGGTATTGATTCATGTTCAACTTTTCGCGGCTGTCGGAATCAACGCGTCTACGTCTACGGAGCTTACGCCGAAGTGATTCGCAATGCGGTAGAGCTCACCAAAAGTTTTTTTTAGCTTCTGTAGTATAGAATTTGTTCGGTACGGTCGCGAAATCTTGGAATGATTGATACGTGCGGTAAAATAACTAAATTGAAACAAAGCTCAACAGTAAAATAAGTAGAATATTTAGGGAGGAAACCAAAATTAATCAACTTGCCATCACATTTATTTTGGTGGCACTCTTTAAATGATAATAAGCCTTTTTTCTCGCTTCGGTTGTCTCGCACGGCTTTCGGAATTCGCGCGGTTTTTGTAACTTACATAATTTAGATATTTCGTTCGAAACGGATTTACTTATTCAATCGGTTTACTACGCGGATGTATCTACGTGCACACGTTACAGCATTTTTTCTATAACTATCTTGAAACAATACATACGGAATCCAGTGTTCAAGCGGCCAACATAGGCTAGTCCTTCTGCTGTATTGTCAAAGATAGAAGCAAAATTTATTCAAATGGGTCAAGCCTTGAAAATTAAGCTGTCACGCAGCTCCAGCTTGATACCCAAAAAAAATTGTTGAGATACTGTTTAAAATCTAATACTGCTTCTTGATTCCAAATTCGTTCTACGAGTTTCAATTTCGTCCTAACGCATTGAAACGCCATTAGATTTTATTTGTCTTACGGATAAATGTAGAAAAGGCACAACAATGCGCTTAACAGGATTTATGTTGTAGCTTTTGAACTAACGTATCGAAATAAACCTATTATTGATTTGTGCACGGTGAAATCAGTAATATTATTGATGTTTTCTGATCGATATAACGGATATAGGCGATTACGACGGCGATCACAAAATGACCCCAGAATTGATTTCGGAAACCTATCAAGATTGATTGAGTTGTAGTAAAATTCCGATTGGTTTAAAAAAACGCTCTCTAGATTTTATCCCGAAATTTTAATTACTAGCCCATAGTGCCCAGGTGGCCGTGTGCTCCTGCCATTTAATTTTATGAATAGTGACAAATTGTGTTGATTATATTTAAAATATATTCCTGCTTCTTTATTACAAATTCATCATAAGAGTTTCAATTCCGTCTGAACACATTGAAACGTTTCCGTCGCCGTAGGGATGAAGTTATCAAATAATAATAATGATGATAATTCAAGGTCGCTAAACAGAAGCATCGCTTTAAAAAAAACATTGGTTTACATATTCGTTCGAAGCATTCTTAAAGAATTAGTTTATTTACTGTTAAAATAAAATACATATTTTTTAATTGTTCACGAAGAAATCATTGATATTTTGATGTTTTCTACTCGATAGGACGAAAATAGGCGCTTTGGAAAACGAAGCATTCTACCCTTCTACCATGTCCAATGAAAATATAATTTTTATTTATACTCAAATGAGATGAAAAAAAAACAATGACAATTGTTTTGCTGAGAAATTTATACAAGGTCGTTCAAATATGTGGGTTCTAGCTGAACTTCCTACGCAGTTGAGTTGCGTAATCCTGTTAGCGTAGAAAAATGAACAATGAGGCTATACTTTAGTGATGTAACCAAACTTCCTAGAAATCATGTTATCCACAAGTCATACCAGCTAAATTTAACCCTAAATCAGAAATAAAAACTATTGGAAATCGTGAAAACAGCGCACTGCAGCATGCACCATTTACACTAACAGATGCAAGACAAAACGAAAATAACAATTCTACGACAAGTGAAGGACCAACGAAACCTGTCATTTTTATAATTATATAAAATCTGACCTACAGCATCCCTCTTTAGATAGCCGGTTGGCTGTACGCCTAGTTTCCATCCTTATCCTTTCCCTGGCAGCTGCGATGGTAAAAAAAGAAAAAGAAAAACGAAAACCAACTGCAAGCGTCAATGGAAAGCGCCACGCAACTAATTAGTGCGTTAGTGTTGGTATAGTTCAGAGTGGGTTGTAGTTCCATTGTCCTTTCTGATCTCTGGTGGAATCTTGCCTTACTCACTCACACCAGACTTCGATGACCCCTCACCCCTCTCTCAGATGCTGCAGTGGACAGTTTGTTGTCTAAAACAACAGTCTCTCGAATGATCCTCGTGCGTTTTTCTACCGGGTCTGGGTTAAATAAGTGGGAAGAAAACAGCATACTGAATCTGGAACGTAAAACTAGTTGTCTCTTTTAGGTTCTCTAAAATTCTCTCCGAAATGCGGCGAGATTGAGAGGCAAGAATGCATTCCGAGAGACGCGCCAAATGGTTTCAACCAACGAGGAGAGCTGTTCAAGGCGCGTAAAATATTGTTACCTACGGAACACGTGGTTGAGAGCACGAGAGCATTGGAGAGTCACCGATGGGAAGCAACACCATTAGACGAATTTTATGCTTTGTTATGCTTTTCTTGATTCTGCTACTCTTCGTAACACTCACACGTTGAAAGTTCCAGAGCCGGTTGGTAGTGTTATTCTGATCGTACCTGTTTGGGTAGTAGGTAGGGACTGTTGTTCGGAAGATCTTCAGCAACAAAAGTGTGCGAATGTGCGACTCTGCTGTTGCTCCTTGAAGAGCGCATCGTCACACCAAGGGAAAATCTTTGTCACCTTTACACATACACACTTCCATCTCATGCTAAGTCAGTGGCATGTTAGTTTTATGCTATGTACCTATTACGATTGAACTGATGCTGCCTGCTGCTGTTGCTGCTGGACTCTCCACTCGGTTGTGATAGATGCTTGGGCTTCACAACAGCAACCCAGGCCAAAGCCAAGCAGCCAGCCGGTCCGGTGTGCACACTGGGCTTGGTGTGTTAGTGTGCATATTGGTGGATATCCTTCTCTTACTCTTTCGGCAGTGTCACGATGTACATAAGACGCACTGGACACACTCTTCTATGTACACTGGGTCGACCGACGCGTTAAGACGATGCGATGCGCTGTCGTCGGAGGGGGAGGAAATGTGTATGCATGATAGAAAGAGTAAGTGGATGCGAGTGTGTGTAGAGATGGAGAAGATTAAACATATTTTCGCTTAAACTGTTTGGAGACGTCCAGTTGTTGAGCCGTTGGGCTCTATTTGTTTCGAAGCTATATTTAGGTTTCATTTGACAACGCGTCCTCGGCCGAAGCGAACGTGAATTAGTTTTCTTTCCGTTTCTCCCAGCGCTAAACTCTCAATAGTTTGGACTAGTGCTGAAACCGAGTAGAAGAGAGAAGTGATCGTTTGGACACAGCATTCAGCAAACCAGTCGTGATAGTGGAGTGTGTTGTGGTCTACAGTGATAATTAAAATTTATTGTTATTCTATGTAAATTTCGGCGGAAATGAACTGTTGTTTTAGTTTCTTTTGAGTTTAAGTCTTTATTTTGTATAAATAGTTTTTGTTTTCTCTTTGTTAATATTGAGTTAATTAATGTGATTGGTGGAACTCTGTTGCACACGAACATCCGATGAGAGTTGATCGTATTGGAAAAAAATGCAAAAAAGTTAAATCTGTGGGAAAATCGAAACCCGAAGAACGTTGTGCCAGTGCTTGACATGTAATTGTGAGCTGATATTTATTTTCTGGAAAACTGGGAGATCAAAAACTGAACGAATTAATGACAGTGTACCGTGTGTGTTGTGTGAGTTATGGCCAGTAATGGGGGGACTCTACATGGGGTTCCCCAATCGCAACAAAGTCTAAGTGGTCATCACAGTTGCTCACACTGTGGTCTCTACTTTGAGAGTTCGTCGTCGCTTCAAGTGCATATGCACTACCATCATGAAACAATGAATCGTTGGGGTCCCACGTCGACGGGAAGTTTACCCAGTTCAACTACATCGTCTACGCCAACGTCTGATACGGAAAATAATAATCAACCATCGTTGAAGTCGCACATAAAATCTTCGTCGCCACATCAAACTATTGCAGCTGCAGCAGATTCAAGTGATAATCAACCATCGACGCCTCAGCCACAATTACTTCCTGAACCAGGTACGCCACAAAGTTTCACAGGCGGTGCTTCGCCATATCAACAACCAGCTGCAATTATTGCCCCACCAGATATGCATTACCCTACCTATATTCACGGATACGATCCCTACTATCATCCGACAAGCATTGACTACGGCAACCCACTTCCTCCACCGCACCTACACAGCCAGTCACAACCAGAGTACAAAGCAGTGCCTTCAGCCAGATACCATCCCTACAATAACAACAACCTCAGCAACGGTAATCACCACACTTCCTCTCTAAGTTCAAGTAACAGTGTCACGAACGGTACATCTCCTCTGAACAGTGCAGGACTAAGTCCGCAAGTTGTCAGTTCTTCCAGCAGTACTCAAAATCCGACAACACAAGCTGCCACAACAGTAGCTTCATCAACGACCACTTCGTCTCCCCAAAACAGCAGTTCACATATTCCGCCAACTCCATCTCCTTCTCCGATTCAGTGTGAAAAATGTGGCTTGGTATGCGATTCGGATGAAGTCCTTAGCGAGCACGACGCGACGGTACATCAAACACAATCCCAACAACAACAACCCCCGACGCAGCATTCAAACGAGGGTAACAGCATGAATCGAAGCGAGGAACCAGATATGCAAAGTAGCTATCCTTATGGTAACAATCCTCCACCCTTTATCAAGGAAGAACCACCTGGATCCGATATTTTGGATCTAGATTCACAAAAGATGGTTTACCCTCCAGAACCTGTACTGCCTCCTATGAATTCGCTACATCCGCTACAATCAATGCAACGTCATTCAATGATGTGGCCACATGACCCGCACAACTTTATTCCTCCACATCCACCACACGATTTGAAAGCACCATACTACCATCCTCAGATCAAATCGGAATACTCTACGACACCATCAATCAAGGGTGACTATCCGCAACATGCGGCAATGCATGTGAAATCCGAGTATACTTCGATTGTAGCACCTGCGCCAATTAAAAATGATTATAACATACCACCGACAATGCCGCCGGCTGGTCCACAACCGAACCAATCGGGGAAACAATTCACAGAAGAGATTAGTGAAAACAATCAATTGGCGACAAGTCCGTCGGATTTTCCCAGTACAACAACTCCACAGGAGAATAGTTCACAATACAGAAACTTTGAACCACCTACATCATCGCATCCCAGCAGCGGATCGAAAGGAACAGCTTGGAAGTCTAATGAAGCAAGAAGACCGAAGACATACAACTGTACCGCATGTAATAAGTGGTTTACAAGTTCCGGTCATTTGAAGCGACATTATAACACAACATTGCACAAAAACGCAGTTAAGTCAAGCGGGCAGCCAGACCCCGCAACACTGCCCATTAGCATTCACCATCATCCCGGACGGGATCCAAACTATGGAAACAAGGGAAGACGTGGCTCTGCGGCACAAATACAACAACCTATACAACAACCGGTTCCACCACCCGATCCTCCTAGAAGTCCCGACTATGGATCTCAGTATGGTGCATCGGGGTTTACTACAGCGCAGATTACCTCGAATCAGGGGTTTCACCAGTACAATTCCAATATACAAACTACTTCGTCAACGGTTCCCCCAAACGGGGTAGCAGGTCCCTCCGTCCAAGCCTCCCCACCGAGGGGCCTGCAGATCTTCTCGAACAGCAACATGGAACTGTTGCACCAGCAGGAGCAAACGGATCAAACCCCTACTATCACCACCACCACCACCAGCATTCCATCGCCGCTGCACAGTCAGCACATCATCAGTACAACGGAGCCATTCCACATCACCAACCCTTTAACTATCAACATCAGCATCCCATCATTCCAAACCATCCTGCCGGAGGCACCGAATTATCACCATATTATTGGTAATCATTCCGCACCACCATCTGAGGTCAGCGAAATGGTATCGAATGAACAGTATTTCACAATCAATGGATACGACAATGCACCAACGCAATCACCGGCTCTGGGGTTTCCTCGGTATACGGGGGGCGCCGAGGTGTATCAAGGCGATACGGCGCCCCCCTTTTCACCAAATGTACCGGAGCATTATCAGCAAACAGACTCACTCTACAATGAACTCCGTACACAGACTCCACAACTAGCCGCAACCGCACCGTCTCTTTCACCCGGTCCCGGTTCACCAAGCGTTACATCGACTGGCACCGTCTTGCCGTCGGATATTCGCCTCAACGAAGTTCACCGTTGTGATGAGTGCGATAAAGTGTTTAACAAAGCATGTTATCTAACCCAACACAACAAAACGTTTCATTCGGGTGATAAACCGTTCAAATGTCAACGCTGTGGAAAACGGTTCCCATGCGATCAATCACACGAGGAACACCTGGCGAAACATGGCGGAGAAAAACCGTTCAAATGTGAACTTTGTCCGAAGCAGTTCAACCACAAGACAGACCTTCGACGCCACATGTGTCTGCACAGTGGATCAAAACCATATGCGTGTGATCAATGCGGCAAAGGATTCATCCGCAAAGATCATATGTTGAAGCACTGCGAAACACACAGAAAGAAATCGGTAGCAGTTATGAAGAAAACAACCAACGGAAAGCTGATTACTCAGATCCACTCAAAGGCACTCATGGTGGGAGACGAATGACAATGGGTTCCAATCCGTTGTCTCACTCCCGAGCCATGATCGGAGCAACCAACGGACAATGGACAACAAACGAAAGATTCATCGACAGAATGGGTAATGTTTACAAATCTTCATGTTCTCACACATTTTTCGTTTGCAAAAATTTTGAAGAGATTTTTTTTTTAAATGCCAACGTTTCCTATCACAAGAAACAAAGTTACCTACGTAATTCCTCTTACCAAAACCAGGTGCAGTACACTACCTCAATGTAATATGTAATAATAATAAAAAAAAAAACAATCTGATAAATAGCCAATCACTAGTTTAATTGAGTATTGAAATAGCAAAAATAAACATAAGTCAACACAGAACCTACCTCAATAGTTATTACAATTCTTATTGTGCGACAGATGCCCATATTGTTGGGTCCCTCGTCGCAGAATAAGTAAAGCAATTCAACAAAGTTATACATTTTAATATGAAATGATATTTACAATTAAATACAAAACTGATGACGCAACTAAAGCAAATATAATAAGTGTATTTATCATAATAAAACACAGAAAAAGAATGTATCTGAAAACGGTGGTTCAAATGGAAAACTGAGAAAATATTTTGAAAATTATTTTAAAGCAATATTAACCGTTAATAGGAAACACACAAAATGGCTACGTCTAAGCTACAAAGCAAAACAAGTACCTCTCACTCGAAACTGCAACTATCGTCATCACAGGAAGCTCCAAAAAAAGAAGAAATAATGTTGTAAAAGTAGATTGATCAATGATTACCAAACATACAAACACAATCTTTCAATAATAAAACCATATAACAAATGTACAAACAAATCCTGCAAACCACAGGAAACCAATTGAGTGTGAAAGCAAAACTGAGAAAGTTCTCTATACGAAAGAATCATTCTTATTGTTGGGAATAAATGCAAAAGAACAAAAAAAAAACATATTAGCGTAAAAGTTCAACTCATGTCTACAGAAAACCTAACACACAAATATAGTGAAATGTTTGCGAGATCAAAACTAGAAGGAAAACAAACAATCCTACGAACCGAAACTGTATTATCAAATGGTTGTGTTAGATTAATTAATTACCTATTATTGAGGATTACAAGCTTTCCGTTTGGTTCGATTCCCGCCGATATTTCTCCATCCCGTCTGGCACCGTCCCCCGACTCGCACATGGTTCAATACCCATTCAGTTCCGTCGCCGGTAGTTTGTATCGTATTCATTAGTCCTCATCTCCTTCTCCGCATAGGTTACCTACGTACCATGCTCAGCTCACACTTCCGTCGGTCGGGCGGCTTTTGTTGATTGGTCGCGCGAACGTCTAAAGTGGATTCCCCACCATTTATATGTCTCGTCCCCTTCCCAAATCTTACAGGTCTCTCCCTTCCATCCAATATAAAGCATCATGTTGTATTTTCACACAAGTCGTTCACTCACTTTGCCTCTTTCGTTCGAGTATTTTATCCTGCACTGTATTAGGTGATTATTATCACCGTCTTTATGAGCCATTTAATTTATGATCTTCCAATCAGGTTGTAAGTCCGTTAGAATTTACATTGCGAATATTTTAGCAGACGGAACCATTGTTTTATTCAGTGAGTAAGTGAAATTTTAGTTACCGTTGTTCAGTATTTTTTAAATTTTTGTTCTAGTTACAACAAGTTGAGGATACTCAGTGGGATTTTTTTTCTATTCTTTAATTGTTATTTTAATTGTACATACCGTAAAACCTACTTGTGCCAAACTTTCATCTGAGTTATACAAATTCTTATAGTTTAATATAATCAAAGAATGTCTCAACAAACTGCACAATCATGTATTGTATGATTGATTTACCAGAAACTTGTAAACCACCTCAAAGAAAATTAAAAGCAGACATCTATATTGTTTAGTTTGTTTCTTCAAACAACGTATCATATCACGAAAGAACAATAATTTTGAAACCAACAAAAGTTTTATTAAATATTGCATATGAGAATGACATATCCACTTTTGTGAAACACAAATCCTAGCAAATATCAATTGATTTTCCATGAATACAACATATCCATCTTGAGTTGAAAAATTAAAACGAGAAATATTACAAATTGGTAAAAAAATATATCATTTCAAAATCGTTGTAACAATTGGATGTGTATTTGATAAAGTAAAAAAAAAGTGTAAACCAATAATTATAAAGAACAAATTACTCGTGACACATAGAAGTGTACATCTGAGTACCAGTGTATAAAGAGTATCATGTGGTGAAAAGTAAAACAAAAATAACATCAAGATACGAAATCATTTGCTCAAATCGATTTTGATTTGTCACACTGACACAAATCTTCCGGTTCCGTTGAGATTGTTACCAATACAATTGTAATGTGCACCACTTCTATCGACAATTAATGGATGCATTTGAGTCAAGAATGACTCTGAATTGAATTACGTTGCCATTTTTTTTCATTTATGTTCCAAACAACATCACTAGCCAATAAGCACGTTATCTACTTTCCGTATCAACTCGTGTTGAGATATTTAATTTTCTGTGTACAAATAAGCTTAGGTTCAAATGATGTGGTGAGAAACAGTATGAGATTAGAGTATTGACTAATACTTAAAAGACGTATGTGAATTTTATTGAGAAAACAAAGTTTAAATTATATGGAAAACGAAATAAAACTGGATGAAAATGTATCACTAATGTTTCACTTGAAATTATCCGACACCCCTTGTGAGAATGCAGCACAGCTTGGATTCGTCTGGTAACAGGTAAGTTAGTATGGCATTTAACGATAAACTTATTGGCTCACACGTTAAATTACGGTTGGTGTTCTAAACAACTTGCAATCAGTAATGAAATGGCTGACTTAGGAGTAGTGAAATACTTGATTTAGTATTTCACTACTCCTAAGGACCAATTTACGTCATAATTCACAAAATTATCATAATTTCTTCAATTTCTGTCACTTCACAGTCACAATTTCGATTGATTGAATGATTTGTTTGTTCTTGCAATATTTACTTACAGACAACTCCCGCTTACTCGACATTTCCCCTAACTCGGTGAAATTCAAAGTCGCATCAATTTTGCATGTGTTTCTCCCTAACACTATACTTCCTCAACTCGTTACCACCATTAGCCAATGTGTTTTGATTCAGTTTTCCATGCATTGTCACCTCTCTAAGTCGAGGCAATATATATATATATCTTTTTTTGTAATTTAAGATAAAGCTGCAGCAGTAAAATAGGTCATAGAAATTCAAAATGAAGCTTAATTCTGATCTATTAAACAGATTTTTGGGTTAACTCTTATGCGCGGGAAGATTTTTTTTGCTTTTTCTACACTGTGTTATACAAATGGGAGCTGGGTACCCGGTGCCCCGTCACACACATAACGGTTAAATCATACGTGATTTTTAAGTCAAGAAATCTGAAAAACATATCCAACTTGACTAATTCACAAACTAAACATTAAATATAAATTCCAATTTCATATTAAAATCATAGCTCATCATTATAGCTCTAAGTACAATTATTGAGTTATGATAAGGACTTTAAAAGTTGTGATTGTTTTTCCGACGTTCTGTAACTTGATACCGTAATGCATCGGACAGTACATTAATCCAAACTTTTCATTTATGATTAAATATTACGTCTACTATGATACATATTTAAAGAGATGCTTCAGAACGACACTGAAAGACCATAATAAAATTTACGTGCTATTTTGAGCATAGTAGGCAGAAATAATCAACTTTTAAAAGTGACCGGATTTATGGCGTCCGGATTTCGAGTCTTTACAATACCTCCCTAAGTCGCTGGTCCCTTGAATATCGAGTAAGGGAGAGTTTGCTTTAAATTTGAAAGATCATCACCTGACGACCTCACTATGTTAAACTTTTCTCTATGCTATACTTACCACATAATTATATTAATGCAAAAATGGTACAGGCTTAGAATGCTCTCAATTAAAAACTGTGGAAGTGCATCGGTGTATCCATTTTTGAACTATAGTTGGCACAAATAACTAAATTGATTACAACCTTTAATCAAAATAACTGATTTATGCAATACCTGAAGAACCAAATCTTTCGTTTATATATTTTTTTTTCAAGTGGATTCCATAAACGAACCAAGTTATAAACGCTATAAACTGGTTTTTATAATTAACTTAAGGTTACCTTCAATAAATCAGATATGTTTTATTTAATTTTGTATACATTTATTTCTCACAAACAGTTCTATGCAGACGCTAATAGAACTGTTGATGGCGCACATTTTTTTCAGAATCAATCAAGTTGCTACCTTTTTTAGTTGAAAAGTTATTAGAGATTTTCGTGAAAAACATATGAATAAAGCAAATTGTTCAACAAAAATCAATTTTCCACCAGAAAGAGATAGCAAGAACATGCGGTATCAAAAGTAGAAAAAGATTATTGGACAAATTGTTTAAAAAAATCAATGCACAGGGGTTCAGAAATGAAAATTTGGAGGAAATAAATATTTTGATCCAGAATTTGCTACTTTACCAGCATAGTCTCTCCGGTGAAGTTGATGCTTATAATAAGGTCTTAAATTTGATGAAAGTTGTGAATAGTGTGGCCCTAAAATTGACAAAAAAATACTTTTTTTATTTCTGTTTATATTATGATAAAACCTTCTACAACAATGCCCAAACGTCATATCATTTCATTTAGATAGGGTGTCCCTATAAATAATAGTTTTTAGGATAACTCATTTATTTCAAATTATACGTGATCTTGTATAACAATTTTCTACTCATGAAATTCAATCCTTTAATAAAAAAAATTTCATAAATTTTTCACCAAAAATAAAGTCATTTTCAATTGTGTAATCATCGTTTTAAACAAAAATCGATTATAGCTTTTCAATAAAAAGGAATAGTAAATTGGTTACTTCAGCAGAAACACACGTAATCAAAAGATCTGAAAGGGTTTAAAAATACTCCATTTGCGAAAACTCAACACAGAAACATTCAACTAAATGAAACCTAATTTTAGGGATCACACTTGTGCTGCGGATAAACTTGAATGACAAACTATGAGCAGGAGCATTATTTTTAAAAGCTATCATCGCGAACTGCCTTCGCTTTTTCAAGTGCATCCAAATTGATCAACATACATCGAGACTCATAAGATGGTAAGGGAAAACTCGTCCAACCTAACTTTCTTAGAGCAAATAATAGAAACTGTTTTCGATCTGATCTATTATCTTGACATGGAGTCCAGACTATACTACAGTACTCAAGGAGGGGCCTAACATATGCTACGTATAATGTTTTGATTGTGTATGGATCATTGAAATGAAAACTAAACCTTTTAATAAACCCTAGCATGTTGCTTGCCTTATAGATAATGTTATTATAATGTTCAACAAAGCCTAATTCAGAATCTATTATAACACCTAAATCTCTAACTTGATTGCACCTTTCTACTCTGTTTTATCATATTGTTACATGTTCTTGCCTAATAATTTGCTTTCTTGTAAATGAAATGGAATTACATTTCTTCACATTAAGCTTTAATACATTTTTTGTGCACCAAGTGTAAAAGTTATAAATTTCTTGTTGAAATACTACAAGATCAGACCCTTCATGAATTTCTAGGAAAAGTTTCATGCCGTCTGTATATATTGGGACATTCATACATCATTAACAAATAGAATAAAAAGTAATGGTCCAAGATGGGAGCGTTATGGCAAACCATATGTTACATTAACTACTGACGATAAATTTCCTTCAAATCTAACTATTTGTGTCGTACCGGTCAAGTATGACTGAATCCATTTTATTAGCTGTTGACTAAAACCTAACTTAGATAATTTGAATAGTAAAAGAGGGATATCAGCTCTATCAAACGCTTTACTGAAGTCTGTATATAGTGCTTCAACAAAATGTCCCTTATCCATTGCGTGAATAGAAAATGTTACAAAATTCAACAGATAAGTAGTCGTTGAACGTCCTTTAACAAAACCATGCTGTTTGCCTGAAATTACATGTTTAACTTGTGTGAAAACATGTTGATTTATTATAGATTCAAATAGTTTAGGAATGCAAGAAAGCTTCTGACCTGTATTAAAGGGTGTCCACGATGAAATTGCCACACTATGAAATTGCTCTAACTTTTTAACCGTTGGGTAGAATTTAATGAAAATTTGGGTGGATTTAGTTCATAGTGCATTATTTACATCCTGCAAGTTTTAAAGTCCTGTGACCAAAACTCGCGGAAATGGAGTCGAAAGAACAGCTCGTGCGTGATAAAATCTTGCGCATTCATCACGAGAACAAGGATCTCTCGCATCGTCTTTCCAAAGTTTGGCCCAAAATGGAATTTTCAAATTTGATCGGTTTTTGTTTACGGTGGAGGATCATAGCAATTGTTGATGCCAATCGGCAAGTAGCTACGTACGGGAGCACGAACTCTTCATACGATCCACAATCAGCTGCTAATCTTCACAATCTGCGATGCTGTTGATGACCATGTACATTTTATCGTTGTCAGTGTAGAATATTCGGCATCCAGGTGGTATCAGATTACTCCCTTGGGGAAGAGATGATCGTTAGTGTTTTAGATTGCGAATCACCAATACTTACGCAAAGTGAGCGGTTCGTAAGATAAGATGCAAACCATGAAATCAGTTTGCCTACACGGCGATTGAGAACGACCCATATTTGAGTTTAGTTCACTCATAATCGCCAAAAGTGCAGGAACTCAGCGATGAGTAAATTTGCCTCATGTTTTCCCAGGTTTTTCCAGGATTATCCAGGGAAAAAATGACGAATTTGAGAAAAGTAAAGATTGGATTCACTCAGTCTATTGGTAATATTCCGAGACTGAATAAAATTTTCGTCAATTTCCACAATTTTCCACAGGAAACCATGAGACAAATTTTACTCATCGCAGAGTTCCTGCACTTTTGGCGATTATGAGTGAACTAAACTCAAATTTGGGTCGTTCTCATTCGCCGTGTAGGTCAACTAGAGAGAATGCAGCCTTGAGATCAGTGTAAACTGCATCGACTTGTCCTCCAGAATTGAACACAGGGTGACACCAATACGGTAAAATGTTTCATTGTGGCTCGTTTCGGATAGAATCCGTGCTGGGATATAAATAAGTATTTTTTGCAAGAGCTGAAAAGTGCATCATTGATGTTGATCTCAAATACTTTAGAGCAGCAGCATATTGAGGTGATCCCTATGTAGTTCTGAACATTCCAACAATTTTGTGTGCACTTTGAACGGGAATATCCATACCTGAGAAAACTTGCTCTCCTACAATATGACAAATAAAATAGATTTGTCAAAGGAACAAACGACGATTCAGAAGACACCTTGAGGACGGACGCAGAAACCTCATGTGGACCAGCAGCAAACGAGAGTTTCAATTTTTGAAGTGCCAAATCATCAGTAGAGCAAACATTCGAGTGGGGCAAAAGTTCGCTTTGAGGTGTTCGAAGCCCGTGCAAAATAAAACTCAATTTTTGTGACTTGTTTGGATGGTCTTTTAGAGACAGAATTTCTCCCAAAAAAATTACAAAAAATTGTCATGTTTTCGAACAATTTAAGGCAATGATGATAAATACCAACTTTGTGAGTGTACGACAAGAAAAAATCCATAGTGAGGGGGTAATTTTATTTCAGGGCTTGATTGTGTTTTTAAGGTGATTTTAGGAGTATCAGGCTTTAGCTTATGTCATCATGAAGCTGGAATTGCCTATAGTAGGGCAAAAGTTCGAGTCAGTGCACACTGTGCACACTGGGAAAAAATTGACAAAACCGCGACTAAATTGAATATCTCGGCTGCCAAACGGTTTCAGTCAACATGTTATACATATTTTAAAAGTAAAAATTCTGCTGAATCGATTGGTGGTGGACTATTGGAATATACAAAGTGAAAAACTCTATTGGCCTAAAGAACGATCCGGAACGACCGATAAAGTGGCCACATTGTAGACATTGTCCTAGAACCTTGCGATTTTTTCAATGAATCAAGAATCAGAATCAAGAGATCAAAGCGTATATAATATGGAAACTATATTTTGGGGGATAGTGGCCATATTCTGGTTCTCCGAATAATCTAGATTGACCGATAAAGTGACCACATTATAAAAATTGTCCTAGAACCTTGCGATTTTTTCTATGTTGTTCAGAATCACGAGATCAAAGCGTATTTAATATTTAAACTATATTTTGGGGTATAGTGGCCATATTCTGGATCCCCGGATAATCTGGACCAGGATATGATCATTTGATCCCAAACTTTAAATTCCATATTAAATACGCTTTCATCTCGTGATTCTGAACAAACAACAGATCTAGAGCATTTTTTATAATGTGGCCACTTTATCGGTCAATCCAGATTATCCGGAGAACCAGAATATAGCCACTATACCCCAAAATATAGTTTCCATATTATATACGCTTTGATCTCTTGATTCTGAACAACATAGAAAAAATCACATGGTTCTAGGGACATTTTTTATAAGGTGGCCACTTTATCGGTCGTTCCGGATCCTCCTTTAGGCCAGTAGAGTTTCCCTGAGGGCGTATATGGTGTCTTTACACCATAACATAACTTAACCATATGTTAAGTAAAGTGTAAAATTATGTCGATAGATAGTGGCATTTCCTACTTAACCGAGAGCTCGGGATGATCCCGGCCCTCTATCTCGGTACACAAAAATCTCCGGAAAATGAGACTACCACTAATCGATTTAGCAGAATTTTTTTCTTTGAGATTATGTATAACATGTTGACTGAAAACGTTTGGCAGCCGAGATATTCAATTTAGTCGCGGTTTTGTCAATTTTTTCCCAGTGTGCTGTGGGACAAATGTCGAGTCATGTCCCAAACCCATGTAATCATTCACAAATGTCAAAAACGCATTTATTTACTCTAAACAATCATAAATGGATCATAATGTGGAAAAGCCTAGGAAGAATTGCGACCCTATGTATATATTTAGGAAAACCACTATTTTCGTTGTTCACCAAGTTCTGACGATATCTTAGCACACACATATGATTTATTTATGTCCTTCACACCAGCATGGGACATTTAAAGATGTGTAGTGGCAAAGCTTTTCAAAAACTATCATTAAGTTTACGAACTAAGAACGTTTTGAACACTCTTACGAAAAAATCGTACTAGTTACGAATGAACTAAAAATTCATCAAAGCTTCACAATAAGAAGGTGTGAACTTTGAATTAGGGATCATGTTTATGGAGTTAGTATGATTCCAATTGCTTGGAGTTTTGAGATATTATAAAATTTCAACTAAGGTCGAACATTTGCTCCATGTTACTCTATGCTCACTGATGTGGAACGGATGAAAATCGGAAGCAAACTGATTTCCCTTTTTTTAAGAGTTGACAAATGACCGACCAGGAACGCTTCGGATTTATACGAAAGGATGCCTGTGTACGGATTACATATCGGTTATACAGAAACCGATTATATTTCATACAGGCATTATTCTTCGACTGGTTGTCGGATCTCCTTCCAATCAGTTTGTTCACCGCGCCAAAATTGCACAACAGCGCCATACACAATCGAATCTACTTGTACGTCAACCTGTTGGTCAACCCATTTTAAATACACGTGGTGTTGATGCAACTTCCTCATACACACTGTAATGAAGTTGACAGACTTGGGCTCCACCCACCATAAATCAAACTGCTTTGATTTTATTTGTCTTGCAACCACTCCACAAACGATACAATCGAGCATCAGCCCAACCTGGATATCAACCAGATTGCAATGTGTATGAGGCTCATGACTGGTACTCAACTCTTGCTTTGTGACATATGGACGATTTCGACAGTATCTCCGTAGTGCTTTGACCCTATACCGTTTTAGGTGGCCTACGCAGGTGGCCTTGGCGTAGGGCAAGAAAGAAAGATAAACTCAGCCATGATGTTGAAAATCGTTTGGTTGAAGCAGTTAACAGCGTTATCAACACAACCAGCTGACACTATTATTGGTCGTCAGTCAACTTGGGAGATAGTTGAACTAAAGCACAGCATAGTCAGCTCTTCAGAAATGAAATGTACGGGTATCTTCGAAGCGCTCCTCAAAAACAATAGGTGTCGGAAGTTTCACCAGTACGTTCAAGGTAGTGTGATCAGCGGTTCAACCAGCTCCGAAACACAACTTGCTAAAGTTCCAGCTTCGCAGAGGTGTATTCGGTGTCTAGTAACAACGGTCGTCAAAAAAACCATCCTTCCCTCCCCAAAAACTGTGAGGGCGTGGTCGGCGCTGTTATTGATCTATAAATAGATTGAATTATTGTGCTTGAAGATGGAAAACTAATCCTATGCACCATCTATGTGGTTCTGTGTTCATGTGTACTAGTTCTGGTCAACCACGGAAGAGCAACTACACAGTAAAAAATTCTGAATGTTACGGATGATGTAAACATCTCAATATATGCATGTAACTTGTATTTATTTTCACGCATACCAGCAACTTGCAAGCAATGTTGCTTACAAAGATGTATTATTGAATACAATATATTGATTATTTCATGAAATGTCTCATAAATTGACAAGATCTATGTATAATGTAAACTTGTAGAATATATGACACTCCATGTGCATAATATGTAACAGAAATTTACACTACTTTTTCGAACTGTGTGCAAAATGCACTCTCTTTAAATTAAAATAATTCGTAAAGATTAGGTTTATGTAATGTTTATGTTTATTTATTCTTATTTGATCTAACTGACCGTCTTAATGAAATGTAATGTACGATAGGGAAAGGTCTCTCTGAGCTAATCAATAATTGCCGGGCTCAGAGAGGCGCAAAACCCCCTTCTTCTTTGGCTTTATTACGTCCCTCCTGGGACTTTACACCGACTCCCAACTCAGTGTTCTCTGAACATTTCCACAGATGGTAGTTAATTGAGAGCTATCTAAGCCTGTACAATTGTTGCATTAGTAAATTGTGGCAAGAACAATCTACGCACAGGTAAGCCAGAAATTTTTTGACCAGAAAAATTCTTAGAATGGACCGGGAATCGAACCCAGCCACCTTCAGCATGGTCTTGCTTTAAAGGTGCGTCTTTACTGTCTGACCTGACACAAACAACAAATAAGATCCTTGCAATATGTCGTTACAATAATTCCGTTGAATACAATTAACCCAAAATATTAAAAGTGAAACTTGAGGTGATTTTAGACCAGCTTTTCTCATTCTATGGGTGACCCACGTCGTGGTCTGTTCTTAGCTGGGTCGCAAGATTTCAGATTTTGGGAATTTCATTGAAAAATCTTTCTGACTTAAAAAACAAGACATTTCTTTCATAATGAAAAAATCGGAATAAAGCTTTTGGTGTTGGTAAAGCGATTTCTTTTTAATTACCTTAAATAGCCAATGCATTGAAATAATCTAAAAATTTCATTACCCTTTTCTGACATTTGCAGTCCTGTTGTTTTATGAGACTTTAAAGCTGTTTTATCATTAAGTTATAGAACTATTTTTGATAATATTATGAGCTATACTTGAAGTTTTTTTTACCGTTATGGTAATTACGGTAAGCTTACTGCCCAACATAATTTTTACTGGAACCTTTTATGTTACATTATAGTCACCTTAACGCTTTCTTGGTCATTCGTAACTTGTCCTGGCATCTTTTTATTTTTATAAAAATATTGGGAAAAGGTTTAAATTCGGACACTTTAAGAAGTTGGTTATTAATGCCTACCATCTTCAAAATAGCACGTATATTTTAACATGACATTATGTCATCATTCAGAATCATCACACGTAATAATTTATAAAAAAAATAAATGTCCGGTTTAACGGACCTCTGTTATTCCGTTTATTATGATACACAAAATATAAGTGTATCAGTTTTTTCTTAGACTCTTGACAAATTTTACAATTATAAACATTTTTTCAATCTCATTATGAATAAAAGTTGGGCTCTAAACAAAACCTAACGATAAATGTTTGCGGTCTTTATGTACAACTACAGTAATGACCCGATTTTTTCAGTTCCTCCTCTTTTATTTTCTAATAATTTCAGATAACCGTAATTCAAATCTTTCTTCTTCATCTTCAAGATGGATGCTTAAGGTATACTTTGGTATAATAGAAAATATTTTCAAAAAGGAGGCTGATAAAAGCGATTCGTTGCTGTATTTGCTATGAAGAAACAGGGAAAACGTTCATACATGTAAATTTTCTATAGCGTTGGAGAAAAATATATTCTTTTGAATAATATCGGCATGTTTTCCCAATATTTTTAGAAAAATCAAAATGTGATTTTTTACAGATCATTAAGCTTCTCGTTGAGGTAATTTTTCAATTTTTAAAGCAATTTTCTGTATTCAAAGCCAGATTTTTTATGGTGATTTTTGTCGCTTTGAAGACATTTGGAGATTGTAGGCCTTATGAGGGGCCTCCTATAGCTCAGTCGGTAAAGGCTCAGCTATAAAACAAGACCATGCTGGAGGCAACTGGGTTAGATTCCCGGTCAGGTCTAGGAATTTCTCGGATTGAACAATTTTGCGACTTCCCTGGACATAGATTATGATTGTATTTGCCACAAAATAATACTAATGCATAAAATGGTTCTAGCTTAAAAAGCTGTCATTTAACTGGAAGTGCTAATAGAACACTAAGTTGAAAACCGATGTAAACTCCGAGTTGACGCAATGAAGCCCTAGAAAAAGAGCCTTTAGACCAGACCTGCCAAACCTTGCTTTTTTAAATGGTTGTATCTATGTTCGATGAACGTGTTTCAAGGTACATTTTGATTATTTCTCATTCATGCTGGCCTAAAATTCATAATGATGAATAAAATTAGACAAGAATGATATGATTGTTGAGATCTAGAGACCACGTCCGGCCCGCGGGCCACACGTTGGGCAGCGCTGATTCAGACGATTGTTAGAACATTGTTGACGAATTCATGATCAGTTTGCCATTAAAGCATAATAAACCACCAATGGTGTTTATTTATAAATCATTTTTGACTATTCTTGGTACTTACGATTTAATGGCGATTTTACGATGGCGATTTTAAGGCTATTTTATGGTGTTTTGGGTACATTTATTTGATGTATTGGACTTATTGACGGTAAATGGCATTATGATGCTTTCAGTGTAATTTAAAGATTTTCAAGCCGTGTCGCCATTAAAGGAAAGTTTCGACGTTTTAAGATCGGCTTATGATATGAATTTCAATTTTAATTATATTTTATAATGTTACGGTCATCTAACAGTTTTCAAGATTAATATTCATTTCGTGAAAGTGCTGAAAGTTGTTTTGTTAGTATAGACCAGATTTTGTAGCATTAATTTAGGTACCTCAACTTGTATCTAATAGGTTAAATTGCGGCTTCGGCAATACACCTATTATCATCAGGGGGGTAGTCGTAGTCCTAGAGGGTTTATTTGTTATGCATAATAACGTTGCATCATGTTTAAAAGCATTTATTGACACATTTGAGCGTTCAAGGACTTTGTTTATCCCCTGACGACAATAGGTAAAAGTACTAGCGAAGGCGGCATTCTCCTTACATGACCGATCGTCACAACTTTTGTAGAAACTCATTCCTTCCTAAATGCTAGGTCATTAATGCGTGACCCCCTGAGGGGTAATCGGTAATCGGTCATAGTTTTGTTCGAACGATATTTTTCGTTGTTGTAATCAATTAATTGTACTGATTTAGGGAAATCTAGACTCCGAGAAAAAATATAATAATCAGTGAAAACATTGATTGTTTCACGTTGACCAAAAAAAAAGCCTTTGGCAAACATGGGTCGTACAGCCTAGCAAATCCCATAATAGCAACGACCGTAAGAAAACACTCACGTAAGGCATCGAAACAACCGTTGGAAAGTGTAAAAACTATGTCTTATCGAACAGACAGGGAAGCTGCCATAAGGTGCTACTGCTTCTCTCCCAATATCCAGCCCAAATCTCGAGAGGTGTTTTGCCGCACGGTTTAAAGATTCCTTCGGAAGAGACCAAAATCCTATCCCTCGTCTTGCCACAACAAAAAATCCCAAAGGCAGACGCAGGACCAAGAAGTGCGAAAGGAGGAATTATTTGTGTTTGTCTGGTAATAGGAAAAAGGGTTCGCACTAAATTTCTCTTCCTTATTTTTCGTGCGCTTGATAATAATCACTTATATGATATAGCAGTAGCAGCAGAAGCAGCCGTTTGGTCGTTTTAGGGAGAACACGGAGCATCGAAAGAGGTCACGATGATTGTGGGTAAAACAAGAAGAAAGAGAAAAACAGCATCATATCGGCTACCACCTGGTACAAATTCGACTATCATCATCCGAAATCGGAACTGAGAGAAGATTTCTTTAAAGGGGCTGGGCCGATATTGCACCATTCGTGTCATGTTGAAAATATATACGCCAGGCCAGAGCCCTTACATGGTACCGTTTATAATTAATATATCTACGGATGAGAGTAGCTAATGTTAAAAGATCAAATCTTGGCTTCCAGTACATTGGCATGTTGGCATGGTGTGTTAGGTTTTTCTCTCGCCCATGGGAAGATGACTGCTATCAAAATTGATTGAACGTAATTATTAATCAAAGCTACAGCACCGGAAATAACGTCCTATGTGTGTTAATGTGATATTTATTCAAATATCTCCGCGTTTCTATGTTAATTGTAAACGGAAATCTGCTCGATTCAATTTTGGTCGATTTGGAAACCTTAATGAAACAGAGCGCACAGATGATAACCAAGATAGAGAAAATGAGCGAACTCGGGCTTTAGCGGACGTTGGAATTGAGACATTAAAACGTAACCACACGCACGACGAACTTTTTCGCAATCTCTTTTTTTTTTTTTTTTGATACCGATTTATATCGAAATCTTGCAATACACTGCAAAACAGTAAACCTTTTTGAATGCAATTGAATATCATAATTTTATTGCAGATTTAAAAACAAGGCGTGGATCAGTGATGTTTTGTCAAATCATTTTCCATCAAATGGAAAGCAATAATCGAAAGTTGTTAGTGCCAAGGTTGCAAAGACTCATTTCAGCTAAAACCATGTTTTTCTAAATTATGAAATAATTAGATGCCATGATCAAATTTTGAATTGGTAGGATACAAGAAGAGGTTGCAAAGAATGTGTTTGACATATTAAACCTGTTTATTTCACTTCATGAGTGTCACAATCAGCGATTTTTCACAAACTCACTCACTCACTCACTCACTCACTCAGCGATCAGCAAATCGCTGATTGTGACTCATAGAAAGCAAAATTTACAGGTTTTATGTTTCCAACGCATACTTTGTAACCTCTTCTTGTAAGTTACAAGTAAAACATGCCATCATACCATCTTTTGGTTTTATTATTCCGAAAAACATTATTTTAGCTGAAATGAGTCTTTGCAACCTTGGTTAGTGCACGTGCAATCTATCGATAAGCAATCTCAAATTGGTTCGTGATAATTTTGGGATTGGCTCAACAAAATGTTTCATAAGAATATTAAAAATATTCACTTAAATAAAAAGTTTTTTTTAGAGATTGTTCGCATTGAATCTTTAAATTTTGCTATGGCACTAACCAATAATGTTTATCAATTAATATAGTTTAAAGAGCACCAAATGAAATAAAACTTAAAAATTCTCGCCCTTACACATAAAAAATTAAAATTATCTGTTATGTAAACGTGCTGCATGTGAAAAATTAACTAATGTAATATAAAAATTAGATTAAGTTTGATTTAAATATCATACACAAAAACAGAGCATGGATGCATATTGTCAAAATTTTGTTAAAATTTAAAGTGCCACAGTACCAAGAATAGTTAACAGATTTTGTTTAACCTGGAAGCATTCGACGGCGAAATTGATTAAGTTTTCGGATGATCCGGATTTTTTGAGGATTTGTCAATGGTGCAATTTTTCTGCTGCTGATAATTTTTGAATACAGGTTGAAAAGGACTTCTTAGCTTGAAGTTTTCTTAAAAGGACCACCATAGCCCACATGAAACAATCCACACAAGTCTTTATTAGTAACAAAATTTCATGTACGTAAAAATGAAATGGTCAGTGGCTCAAATATATCATAATTCTTATATTTATGCATTTATATAAACATTAAAAAAATAAAATTACGTAGCGATATCCTGGACTCGAATCCATATATTTGGCATGCGATCTATGAACGCTGACCACAGCGCCATAAGTGTAATAATAACATGCGGGCAAACACCAATATTAAAATCATCAAGGTGTTGTTAATCGTATTCAAGTCAGTCAGTCGGCACTGAAAACTCCAACAGTTGGCGGGACAACAGCTCACTTAAATATATCTCAGATGGCGTAAAGGTTCGTGATGGGGCTCTCACGCAGAGGACTGGGTTTTAATTCTTCAAACAGCTCTAATACTACTACTAATGCTGGTGAATCATCATATCTGGCTTTAGAAATAACTTTCGTAAAGACTAGACTTAAGAATTAACTTTCATAGAAGTGCGAACTTTAACATGAAATTGGTGTAAAGGGCAAAAAACTTTTTTAACTTATTTTCTAAAAGTGTCATTCAAGTTCCACCAGAAGTTGCTTAGAATGCTCTTCAATTATGGAACCGGAATTTTCAAGTTCTTATAACGACTTAAACATGAGGCTGCTTAGAATTCTATAGACCACCTTCAACGAAGCTGCTTAAGTCTCAAATAGCCTTTCATCACAATTTGTGGTTACTTGGGTCTGAGCCAAGGATTTAAGCCATGGTCTTCTACTCAATAAGCAAAAACGGACGCTTCAAGGCTCGGTGGCATCCTTACATTCAGGAACACCTCAAGCCAATAATGAAACTCTATTAAAAAATGAGAACTTTCTTGCACTACGATGCATGATTTGTAGAGATCAGCAGACAAGAGATAATCGTGGCCTAATGTTTTCAGTGGATGTTGTTGATTTCCGGGTTTATTCGCATCGATAAAGTGTGTACCGAATAGTAACATAAATCAATTTATGTTGAGGTAAAATACATAAAATAAAGCTACAGAATGCACAATTGAATATTTTTTGTTTTTTAAATTGCTCTTCATTCCCTACACATATTTCAGAAAATAACAATCTTAAATAAACATAACAAATAATTACCATCTTTATTTCCTCTCAGAATGAGATGCCAAAGGTGTTCAAATGTTTCATAAAAAAACCATTGTTTTACAAATCCCACTGTTACCTTTTGCGAATCACCATTTGATATTCAACAACCATGGCAAATCCTGATCTCTCATTTAATATCTCAATCACTTACTCAACAAATACGCGAAACGTGCACTGTTTTTGTTGGATCCGTTTTTGTTTGGCCCCAATACTCATTTTCATAATTATTTACTTAGGACCACATGGTTTCGTTATTAATGTTATATTATTCATATATTGATAAAGTGCTTCAAGGTTCACAAGAAGCTTCATAAATACAACCAGCATTATTTCGCCGGCTGACTCGGGGGGAAACAATCCAAAAACAAGTTTACTGACCAATCGTGCTCCATTCTGGCTCCTGGGGCAATGTACACAGCTATGTGCGTGCCTAGCCATGCTTAATTGGTGATGATCGATACAATCATGCCCCGAAGTGCTATCAGTCCATGTTGCATGAATATAATCCTTGCCCTGAATGGCACTACGTATGCTCTTTATTAAATATATCATCCATGAGAGACAAACCTACTTGCCATTTCTTCTTTTCCTTCCGCGGTAGGACAACCTAGGGAAACAGACACCGAGTTGGCATGAAGTGCACATTTTTATACCCGCAGCATAAAAATGCGAACAATCCTGCGAGAAAGGAGGAAAACAAACTTTATTTTCCCACAGATTGAGTCAGCAAAACATTCTTCTGAGTGCATGGAAAAAACAAAGAGAAAGATTTGTTCGACAAAATAGCAACGAGCGCGAAGATGAGACAATCGAATCATGCCGAACGGTTTTCTTCTGCAAATAATAATTTAATATCGAGACTTTTTGGAAAGTTGGTGTAGGATTGCTTTCAAACTACTTAGATTTATTTTCATTGATCCTTGATCTTATATTCTATTAAGGCTAAGGTGTATAATACGGGATAAAAAATAAAGTAACTCTTTAAATAAGAATGTTCCCTTACTATATGTTACACATTCCGATAAGTGTTGATTTACTTTTTGTGTGAAAAATTAACAATGGTTATTGAGAACATGGCATTAGGAATCTGGTCAAGATTTGAAGCACCACATTTGAGCGTGAAATTTTAGTATTTTTTTGTCGGTCTCTGTAAATTGGTTTAAAAATTGTTGATACCAATCAATAATTTTCTCTAGTACAGGGAGCAGAGCTTGCATTTTTCATGATTACAGCGACAATCTTCTCACATTTAACCACGGTTTCTCTTTTCGGTATTTTTGTTTTACAATGTAAATCATAAAAATTACCGAACATACAGCTAATCTCAATAATATTACAGATTTTGCGACATATGTACTACTGAATACGGTAATAGCATGTATTGAATATACAGTACAATAACTGCTTTAAGATGAAAGACTAAATCTCATTAAAATAGAGTTCCAAGTTTTCAGTATTGATTATGTTTTACTGAACCAGTCATCAAGCAAAATTCCCAAATTGCTGATTACACCAGCGTCATCCTCCTTCGTGTCATTAAAAGGAGCATTGCAATTTGCATTTTGAAAACTTGGACGACTTGCAATTTTTGACAACTTTTAGAAAAAAAGGCTTTTGTATAAAGTTACGCAAGGAGTTTCCAGGGGGCAACCCCGGCGTAGTGGTTAACATCCTTGCCTCTCACGCCAAAGTCACGAGTTCAAATCTCACCCCCGGACAAGTCACGAATAACCCAAGAGTGTTAAAGTGACTATAATAAAAAAAAAAAAAAAAAAAAAAAAAAAAAAAAAAAAAAGGAGTTTCCATATAGGGAAAATGAAGGCTTCGGCACTTCATAAACTATTATCGCCAGGGGGAAATAAAGTCCTTGAGTGCTGATTTTGTGGCCCACAAAAATAAAAGTTCAAATTTTCCACCGTTCAACTCCCAAATTCAAGCCCTTAGGTGAGAAAACCACTCTGTGAAATTTTCAGCTCATTCGGATGTAACACGAGCTAGCGCTTTCGGTTGAAAGTGTATGGGGATTATAGTTGAAATGTATGGAGAAATAACATTCCTTCATTCTTTCGTACAAAGAACTGGCTCAGAAAGTTCGATTAAGCTCAGCACATGTGACTTAAATTATAAGGAACAACTTTGCTGAAAATTGTATTAGCTCGTGTAGGATCCGAATGAGCTGAAATTTTCAGAGATTAGTTTTCTCACCTAATGGCAAACATCTGAGGGTTGGCCCGTTGAAAAAATGATATATTAATGTAGACCGGTCTAATGAAGGTGCATATTATTCCTGTGCATCGTTTTGCAAACAATGAACACTCTAAGACTTCATTTACCACCTATCAATAATAGGGAAAGCTTCATATTCAATATTAGAACGAGAGAAAGTGTTTTCACTCTCTGTTTGTGCAAACGTCCACTACGTGTGGTACTACCCTACCAGCTGTGCATTGTATTGTGTCCTATACATTATCAATAAATAACAGTAGTTCTACCTCCGCCATGACTGGACTCTCTTCTGAATATCGGCCAATCAATAAATTCTATTCTCACTGAAGAAACCCGATCAAATTCATCGTTCTTACAGGCAAAAGAATGGATTTGTTTTGTGCAAAATAGTACAAGTTGGGGTTTAGGCGTAATTAACACTGTAAGTTTTATCGAGGTTTTAAGCATTCTACAATTATAAGTCATGGTCTACAGAACCCTCATAAAACAAAAGCTATTACTAGGGTTATTTTGTAAAAATATTTGTTAAAACTTGTAATCATGATGATGAAACTAAACCTGATAAAGATCTTACTTATGAATTAATGAGGTTTTACCGTGACTGACAATATTGAATATATGGTAATCGAGGCAAAACAGTCTGACATGGAAGTTTACACGCTGAATTCAGTTTTATTTGATCCCTGAGGCTGTGTTTCAATTGCTAGGTTATCAAAGCCGGGGTTTTTATTGTTATTATTATTATTATTATTATTATTATTATTATTATTATTATTATTATTATTATTATTATTATTATTATTATTATTATTATTATTATTATTATTATTATTATAGTCACTTTAACGCTATTGGGTTATTCGTGACTTGTCTGGGTGTGAGATTTTAACTCGTGACTTTGGCGTGAGAGGTATGGATTCAAACCACTACGCCGGAGTCGCGCCCCAAGGCCGGAGATGATTTTTTGTGAAAATATAAAAGTTGGCAAAATAATGGGCAAAAATCTTCAAAAACCACCACTTACGCTGAAACCAATTCTATTTGACTACAGTATGGGTACGATTTTGGCAACCCATAAACTTTGACTTCTTAGCTTTCTCCACACGTTTTAATAATTGCAAACCTGATTATCTGATCACTTCCAAAACTTCAAAATTATCCGAAGAATCTATGAAAAATATGAAATAGAGTTTGAGGATTTAAAGATATTGAAAAATCGTTCCCTTTTCTTACTAAGAATTCATCGTGTAAGAACGACTAGTTTGATTAATTTTTTTCAGCGGGTTCAGGAGTCAATTATTTTTCAGAAATATGTGATTTTATCCCCAGCGTACGGTGATATGACAAGTAAGTGCGATTTTCCAATTGAATTTAATAAAGGAAATATTATTTGTAAAAACCATATAGTATCCCCCAATGTTATTTGATGCTAGCCCCCCTCCCCATCTCAAGTGAATTAAAATCAACTGAAATTTTTACAAATATTGTGAAAATATGGCGAATTGTATCCCATAGTTCAACCTCAGTAAGATAGCCGATTTAAAAACTGAACAAGACTTATTTAAGCTTAACACTTCTCCACAAATCAGCAATGCGCTACAAACATTGTGATTGCCTAATAGAATAATATGAATCTATTGCACTATATTTTTAAATATTTTATTGAACGGCTACGCAGTCTTTGTTAAATTGAACGAGTTTTTATTTACCCGACGTTTCGACACGGGGATTGTGTCTTCTTCTCTGTGTCTCTAATGTGTTGGTACATGACGTCGGATACACTATGCTATGAACTTGTAGTACTGGCAAATGGCGCCCCAGCTAGAAGTGGACTGTGACGACATCGGAGGTATTAACATTTGTATTCCTGAGTTTTGTTTGTTCACCGCTTTATAGTACACTTAATTTTCAGCCCTCTTTTCAAAACTAATTCAATTATGGCATTAAAATAGCATCCAAATGGCCATCGAAATAAATCGCGCACTTGTTTCCACATAGTGTTTACTGCACTTAAAAATGAGAGGAATATTTTTCTGTCACCATTTACTATTTATAATTCTGCATTGCTGTATAATACTCTTCCGATTGCTATTATTCAACTTGAATTTGACGTGCTTGAAGTTAATGATCATATCATTTGCCAAATAAGTGGTCCAGTAGGTATAGTTGACACCTGTGAAACAGCCACTGCCAGTTCAAATCCCGACATGCAACGGTAATTTTTAGACTTTTAATAACAATATAAGTATGTAAATCCAATTAGTCAGCAACATGGTAGAGCAGTCTCATAAAAAAATATGAAGCGGTCTTCCATTGTTTTTTAATAAACTAGAAGGCTGAACAAGTGTTGGAAAAGACTGTTATTTAATGCCTTAATAAGCTTACATCAGGTGCATCAGCTGAAAATTTTCATTCCAAGCTTCTTTTCCAAATTGTAATGATGCTTCGTACACCGTTTGAAAAATTCATGTTAATTTCGGCGATATATAGCGCACATACATTTAACGCTAGATTTGGCGTAAATTTATACGATATTTCGATTTGACAGACTCTTTTGTGGGCGTCCATTGCCGCTGCTCTTCCACTTTCTCTATTCTAGCGTTAACATCGAGCTGCGATCAGATCGACCGTCGTACCAGAATGCGCTGTGGGAGGCAAATTTACGCATGGTCTCGAAAGTGTTATCCGTGCGAGAGAATAAAGATTTTTCTTATCAGTCCGCTCTTCTGATTGGTTCACGAATTGTTCCTACTTTGTTCATTGAAATTCTTAATTTTTTAACTATTTTCACTATTTGTACTATACACTCAAAAATTGCTTGATAAATTCTCCGTCGTATCATCTATTGCATAACATATATCCCATTTCTGGTTTTGAAAAATATGCGTTTTAAAACTGCCTCATATTCGTTACATGCTTCATTTTCCACTTCGTAATGTTACCCCCAGTATAGTGAAAAAAATCGTATTCCTACGTTAAAATTCCCGAAATGTCAATCAGGGTTACTTCCACTCACTTGCTATAAAAAAAATGTTTTTCGGTATTATGAAATCATGATATAGTATAATGCTTATTAGTACTTGTAAGTTACAAGAAGAGATCATAAGTACATGTTTGACACATAAAATCTGTCAATATTGCTTTCAGTGCGTCACAATCAGAGATTTTACGACTCGTGAGCGCTCACTCTGAGTGAACACTCACGAATCATAAGATCGCTGATTGTGACGCTCTTAAAACGAAATTGACAGGTTTTATGAGTCAAAAACATACTGTACTCCCTCGTCTTGTTACTAATAAGTACAGCATAGCATTATTGCATCTAATGATTGCATAATTCCGAATAACATTTTTTATAGCAAGTGAGTGGAAGCAACCCTGATGTCAATCCAAAAACTCATAGCCATAGTCCAGGCTTTTGAAAAATACCTCATTAACATAAATTTAACTACACATGCCCATTCGAACTTTCCAGCAAGCTAGCCTTGCAGCACAGTTTAGGGATCTCATGCTATTTCAAAACTATCCCATTTTTTTTGGGAAAGTTCAGTTTTAACTGATATGGGTAGATTCTTCTCAAATTTGGTTTTTTTATAAATAGAGTGTACTGAATTACCGGGGGTTCACGGTCGAGCCAAACTATCAAGCAGTAATAGTAGAGAGACTTTAACCAATTCGGCCATTCGTCCCTTTAACGATAATCAGTACTAACTTTTCACAATATGAAATTGATCTCATCTCTGCACGAACAGCTTCAACATGGACGATTTTATTGTGCGAGTATATTTAATGTACATGTACTTACAGCAGAATTGCTCAGAAATCTTTGTTTTATCATGCATTAAGAGCTGAATTGTGATTTGATAGAGCATCACTGTGGTAAGTTTATTATCAAACTTTTGCCAACAGAGCTCATGAAATTCAATCACTTATTCATGTTTACACCAAATATATGACGCAATAATATTGCTTTTATTTCCATTGCCCTGATTGATACCACTTTACTCGGAACAAATTGCCTTTACTACCTGGGCGGGAGGCTTGCTCTATTGCTGTTTGTGGTGTGAATCGATGTTGGCGTTTGATATCAATGCGTTTGGCATGCTTGGGCACGCCCATAATAAACTATATCCTCGCACTACGTGCGAATTTGCAAGATATCACCCTGCGGCAAAGAAAGCCACAATTTACCCGTGATTCCTCCGCTAAGCACGAGCATCGCTACACCCTTAATTAAAATTGTCAAAATTAGCATTTTCAGATCCGATCAGCCCCGAGTGAAGAAGCACTCTCAACTCACGATTCGCGCTATCTCTAGGAGAGGCGTACATCAAATTTCCCTTCGGACTGTGTAGGTTGCAAAAAAACGTCGAAAATCACAACAAAAACCTAGACTTGATTCGCCAAATCAAAATTGCCCTCAAACAAAAACAGTGAAACGAAATACGAGGCATTATAATTTTATAATATTTCCACTTCACGTAAACACCGACCTTTCAGTCATCACCACCGACTGCAAGAACGAATGTATAGTATTATTTATTTTACAGCTCTTTTTCGTCTTATCGCATGCTGAAAAATTAAATGATGTTTTAGATTGAAGCATTCCCTCCTACTCTTCAAGCTGGAAGATGCGGAAACTGACGAAGCAAATGATCAAAACCTCTAAATCGCAGTCAAGCTAAATGCTTCAACTCGTGTGCGCGTCTCAAATAATTACCAAGCTCATAAGAATGTCTCGACAGTTGTTGATTGTTTTCATTCCCTTTTCGGTATTCTGCTCTATTTTTGTTTGAATTCATTTTGAGTAAAGGTCATATATTGGTGCATTTCGACGAATGCAATAGCATAGAATAAAACACTAAAACTTGAGCTGGTTGAACTTCGATAAAGGTGCATCCATCTTAATTAATTTTTAACTGTCAAAAAATATGTCCAATTTCCAAATCTATAGATACTGTACAGGTACAGTTTGCCTATGTTTACAACGAAAGTTTACAGATTGCAGGACCACCCACTTTTTTCGACCACCATCCTAACATAATCTACAGACGAGTGAAACGCAGATTGCCTGCTCACGGGACAATAGGAGAAATGCTAAAGTTTCTTTGCCATTTTCACAATTAAATCATTAAACTAGTCTAGCACTAGTAATCATGTTGACGAGGTAGGAACAAATCCGTACCCGTACTGATTGCTTCGTTGTAATGCTCAGTAGTAAAAATTGAAACTCCCATTATTTGCCACTTTCTTTTACCACGGCATTTCGCTAGTTTTAAGTAAATGACTGTCTGGAGGTGCAATAAGCAAACAATACCGTAGCGGTAATTATATTTTGACCCTATTAATAATACAACGGGCACGTAGTTAGACTGAAAGAGACGGACGAAAAGTAGTTTACTTTATGAAGTGCAATAAATAATCCCCTAAACTCAAATCAGCACATAATCTGCAAAGACTCAATGGCCTTTTTGGTGTTATTTTTCTTCCTCTGTATGGTAATCATCATTAAATCTCCAAGCAAGAATCTTAATACGTACAACGTTTTAACATGCGTTTCCGGATTATGTTCATAAATCAATGTTCATTTCTGCGGTGTTTTATTTGATGTGCTTTGTCAGGAGTTTAAGATTGTGTAATCAATTTACAAATTTAAAATAAGTTACTCGATAAATTATCATTTGATGATCATTCATCATTCACAACATTTCACAAAGTTTGATGAATTCTGCACAATTGACAACCTTTGTGACTTCTGATTGTAGGCCTATGGAAATGATTTTAGTGAAGTTATTTTCTTCATATATTATCATGGTTTAAATTCAGAAATTGACGATTTACACATTTGTTGAATAAGCGATAATAATCTCATGCTGGAGTCCACAAAGGAGTGTTTAACTCAAAAAACTAGTCAAGCTCCAACGCACAGCCCATGGGCTGCATGTGGCTCTCGTGACGATTTTTTGAAGCCCGCGATGCTTTTAGAATCCCAATTATCAAAATTTTCCAAAAGACATGAACGGTGAGAATATTCTCTATTATATTCAATTTCACTGGCTAGTGAGGGAAACAGAACAGTTTTAAACCTGCGGCTACAAAAACAAGATACATTAATCACAGAGGGAAGCCAGTTCATTCTGAAATTATAACGCAACTTCCAATAGATATGACGTCAGAGTCAAAGTTGAAGAAGAATATGTAGCCTATCCAGAAACATATGTACAGTTTAAAAACACGTTAGTCTGAGTAAAAAAAAGTGAGAACATGAAAACCAAAAATTACCATACTTAATTTTTTTAATTGAAAAGCTAATAAAAATGCAAATCTTTGTAAAATTATCAAATCTTTCATTTTAAATATCGTAGAACATCGCTTTTGGTCAAATTTGAAAAAGATACATTTGTAAATGTATCAAACTTAAGGTGAAAATTTATGCTAGAGAAAGTGAAGAGTTCCCCGTTAAGGTATGGCAGTGCAGTGTGGAAATTTTGTATAAAATTAGAAAATGAGTATAGGGAAAATTTTGATGACCATATGAATCGAACGAACAATTCTTTTGCCCGTATCATATGAAAGTCTGGTGTGGTGACTAATACCAAGACAGGCAATAGAAATGGAATATGCCTAGCTCCCTAAATCTTCCATTGACAAATTATCCTCGGTCAATGGGTTGAGTTTGTTTTTCTGTTTTACCCATCAACTATTGAATTATTGGGTTTTTGTCACATCCATTTTTCATTTATGAAATGTGTAAATTTCTAAAAAGAACTTAACAAAATTGCTCTTTCGGTGATGTGTTGTAAATTTTGATCTACAATTTCTAAAGTTGTTCAGCATCAAAACGGTAAAATGCTTAGAACATTGTTTCGATCCTGTTCCTGCACGGCTCGAAAAAGTAGTGTAAATTTCTGTTCAAAATGATGCACATAAATGGAGCGTCACATATCATATAAGTTTACATTATAAATCTTCTGAGACATTTCATGCAATGTAGCAAATATTGTATACAAAAGCCCATGTTAGTAAACAACATTGTTTACAAGTTGCTGGGTTGCATGAAATGAAATACAAGTTTACATGAATGAATGTTTACATCACAATTAACATTCAGAATCTGTGTGGTTCACTTCTAGATTGTTTGTTGAAATAAGTAATTACCTACAATATAGTTTTTCGCAGCCGTGTAGAGACATTTTCCTAAATAATTAACCATCGGGGTAAGACGGACAATGTCAATAATTAATAAGAAACATTTTTCAATGTTCGGATTTATTTAATATTGTGGATGCTCTGAATATGTATGTGAAAAATAGAACCACCGTCACCGCTAATGATCTTGTTCTTGAATGCTCATGTATCTCTAATATGTGTAACATCTTGGGTTTCAGATCTGTTGGCTTCCTCCTTCGGGGATGCGCAGGACATTTTATGACATGATCAATGCGTTCTTGGATCAATTAGTCCAATTGTTTGCATAATATAGAAACATTTAATTTTCAAGACTGTCTTACCCCCCAGAAACTGTTCGTTGTTATTGCGAATTGGACCATTTTTGATGTTAAAAAAAGTGTTATTTATTGAGTTTGAAGATTTGGAAATTAATACAAAGACACAAGCTCTTCCCAAGTTCAAGTCAGATGAATTCTAGATCATGTGTGTTTAGTAGCTACATTATGCTGCTACAATATGAGCCTAAGAAAGAACCAATTGCATAATGTACGTAACAGAAACAATTGTAAATGTGATTTTCTCGTTTGGAAGGCAGTGAACCCGGTAGTGTGGCCAAATTCCTAGCTCCGAGAGTATGCATTCTACAGATTTGCAGTCCTGGACAAAGTAGATTAGTTTATTAAGGGTCAACTTTTGGTGCTTGCTGATTAGTTCGTATTATTGCTGCATAGGTGGCGCTCGAATCTATCTTTTGAATACAGGGTCCTAGAAAGACGGTTTTTGGACAAAGTTATGCTTTTTATAGTTCTAATAAATGTTGTCCAAGACCTGTGACTCAGCTAAACTGAGACTAAGGAAACTTACCATAACAAAGGCGTTCTATAGTTACCTGTTCTATAGGTACATAGTTCAATGGGCATAGTACAATAGGAAACAGCAGGCAGCTTTAAAAAAGAACTTTAGATTACATATATATATTTTTTAATTTGACATATTCTTATGACGGTTCATCAGCAAACATATCCCCGTTGTGGGTCGATACATAAATTTCGAAGGAAAGCATTTTTAAAGAGTATTTTACTAGCAACAACAAAATTTAATTTGTATTGCCTAGATAACAGTTTGTTTTATAAAAAGTTTAAGATCATGAGTTTTTTTTTTTATCGATGGGCCCAATCTTTAGATCCACTGGTCAACATTAGAGCCAATCCCTCTATTATATAACTTCTACCGACTGGATTTCCGCAAAACTTTACAATACTCAAGTTCAATGATTACTTGAATTAGCTCTTTGGATATTTTGGTTTCATAATAAGTATGAAAATGCTTAATCATCATTAGAAAATGACCCATGTACGGGGGATAAGTCAATTTCATATCAAGTTTACACATGTCAAAACCTATTGTGGCACCAAAATAACCAAAAAGTTAGATAAAATAAAGATTTAATTTATTTGGAGAATCTTGAGAACTTCTACCGATTGGATCAACTTAAAACTTTGCTAAAATGATTATGTTTATTGGATATATCGTATAACATAGCAATGCCAGAAGGTTTATTCATTTTAAGTGATGATAGATAGACTCCATTGGATTATCAGTTAAAAACTGCAACTGCGATATGGAATTATTTCTATCGTAATTTCACATACTTAGTACATGACATTGAAAGTTACCCATGAGTAAAATTTGTATGAATATTGTCCAATATATTATGAATATATATATATATGAATATGAATATATGAATATTATCCAATATAGTTTTGTTTACAAAAAGCTTGTATGCCCTTTTCACATATTGCTCTTGATATGACTATCAGATGTATTTTATTGGAGCGGCTTTTATCGGTTTTTGATGTTTGTCGATATGTCTAGCGTGTAAACAGACATGTAGAAACTATTGGGCAGTCATTTAAGTTTGTAGGTACTATATAGGAAAACTCAGTAACAAATAATTGTTTTTTTTTTTGTGATGAATACAGCAGAATATTGTAACCGTTACAAAGGTCCAATACAATATTTTGAATTTGCACCATGTCATCGAGCATTCAAGTAAATCTGTATAACACTTGCGGTGAAACCCACTGGGCAGACGATACGACCATGTTTAACGGCCGATTGCTGAATAAGGCGTGCATGGCCACGGCAAAATGGTGACACGGAGTCACGGGGGATGAGCTGAAGGGTTCTGCTATGCTCAAGGAACGGCCATCGTTCACTTTATCTCAGGTGAGCGAGTAGACCAGAAGTGTCTGTGAAGTATAATCTTAACAGAATACCAAGTGCTAGTAGTAAATTAAGGTGATGTGTAAATCACCAATTCCGCCGATTCTGGACCTTTTTCATTCAATCAAACCAATATCTGGTTGGCGAGTCAATGACCGCCATTGCACGCTACGGTCTAGATGGCGTTTTAGTTGCCTCGACCTAAGCGTAAAGGAGAACTTCCCTTTCAGGTTGCCGCCGTCGACCGATTCCGTCAGAAGGAAGCGCCTGTGCATCGGAACCATCTCCACAAATCGCTATTCCAGCTAAAAACAACTCCCATCGCACTACAGCCGACGTACGGTAGACGTGCTAGTCCGACCTCCATCTCGCTATAGTCACCGGTAGCCTAGTCAGTGGTACCGCCATCTTTCCGAGCAGGCCAGCCTTGTAAAATCTGCCATTGCCGGAATTGTTCCGGATTCTTACCGACAAGATGGACCTTTCATCATCCGTCATCTACAGAATCGTTCCGGAATCGCAGCGAGCGCTCGTTATACTGTGCAGTCGTCGTAGTCGTCATCGTCGTCAAAGGTATGTGCCAGAAATTCAACCACATCACACAATCTACATCATAGTTAATTTGGAGAAAAACAGTGTTTGAGTTTATCCGATCGGTGATTCAGTTCATTTGAATGCTTGAGTGCCCTTTAGTCCGCGTAGCCCCTCCAGTTTGCCCAGTAGTGCGCCGATTCTGAGACACAGTTCGAGGAGTCTCGCGCTGCTGAGTTGTTGTCGGGCAGAACTTTAGTTTCAATATTGCTCCTAATAAAATACATCTTATTTGATTATTCTGCATAAATTATTGAAATAATGTTCCACGATGTTGAACAACTATATCTCGATGAACATTTCAAATGGTCCTATCTGCTTTGATCGATTCTCTTCATCGACTTTCTCTCTTCATAACCACTGCTATGCAAACAGATTTCGCGCTAATTCTACGCATAGTTTGATAAAGAAGGTTCTTATCTAGCGTCCAAAACGTCAAATACAACAGGGGGAAGTTTTGTAGCTGAGTTATTGACGAAAGAGAAAGTCGATGAAGAGAATCGATCAATGCAGATAGGATCTTTTGAAATGTTTATCTAGATATATTGCTAACAATAATGATAGTATATTGAATAAGCTTTATTTGTTTTTGTCCCATAAGATAAGTGGTTCCGGAAATAAATGTACACTGAAGTCTTTTTTTACACGGTTTTTTTACGCGGTTTTTTTTTTACACGGTTATTTTTATACGGTTTTTCGCAATTTACACGGTACGTTTGTAACGATTTCTCGACAACGTTACAACCTATCGACTTGATTTCAATCACATTATCCGTTTCAAGCTATAGGTAATCGAATCATAGAGGTAACTCTAAGACCACTGGGTCCCGAAGAAAATCATTATTATTTTTGGCTCACTCAGTACCAGAACAACGGTCCCAAGCAGTCTCAAGCTATTTCACTCACCCCTGCATGTTCTGCATGAATCCACACACCCCTGATGTTATCTGTCAAACTTTCATAGCGAATCAAAACAAACATAGTGTAGTAATAGAATTTCAACTAGAATAGGGTACGTTAATCGTTTGCTTGGGATCAATAGGCTACTAAAGTGGTGAGCCAATTTAAAATCGTTAGTTTCGTATTGATTGTTGATCGAATGGCATACTTAGAAAAAAATCACAATTTTTGGTGTAAATACAGACATTTTTAAAATATGTCTATATGGACCATAGCATGCTATAATTACAAATGGCATCGAAATCCAATTTTTTTAAAACATTTAAGCTTGTAAAAAATCAAAATCTCGTAGGTTTTTTTTACACGGTTTTTTTACACGGTACGTATCCCCCGTGTAAAAAAAGACCTGAGTGTATTAAGATTGGTTAAAAATGATTCTACTGAAATATTTCCTTTGCTACGATTCAAATTGTAAGACTTCATCATGGTTTATCCAGATTCCAGCACTAGTACTGGAACTTCATGAACCAATTCCATGAATTCGTATAATGTAGACTCTACAGACTGTACATTGTAGAGGATGTTTTATTGCACACAGGGGCATTAAGAAAGATTTGAGAGTAGCTATTACTTCATGCTAATTGAACGAGCTGAATCTTGAAGCCAGCCGTGGCTCAGTGGAACCGAGTGAAGATTACCGGCAGCACCACACCTCAAAAGTCTTGGATCGAATCCCAACTCAGCTACAATAAATAAAAAACGCAACTATAAAGCTGCCACCAAACACTGCCCACTAGGAATGACACTGATGAAGACTGCATATTGTAAAAATTAATTAAATGGAATTGAATGGAAGATACCATACCATACTGATTTATTTTATGCAAATCTAGTTTATTTTTATTCCGCCATGATTCTGGCATGGACACCAGACCGCAACTAAATGTACACCACTATTACTGAAACCGTGACCCTAAGTAGTCACCGACTACCCACCACCACAGCATTAGCCCCAACCATTCATGCATTGGTTGGCATGGAAAGCTCTCAAATAACCACTATGGGAGTGCATCTATAACACTCTCCTAAAGAAGCTTAAGAAGCCTAGAAGAAGAAGAACTATTCAGTAAACATACACAGAATAATGTTATTGTTGTTGATATTCGTATTGCTGGCAGGTGGGTGCTGCCAGTTCTGATACGATTTGGCGCGAAATGCATCTAATAGGGTAAATGACGGCTTCGGCAATACCTTAACCTATTATCGTCAGGGGGTAAACAACGTCCTTGAGAGCTCAATTTTGGCATATTTTAGCCAAATTTAAGTGCTCTAGGACTTTGTTTGTTATCTCGAAATTGACAATTCAGTCATACAAATCACTATTACCACTAGATTAAGTATTGTTTCATCTGTCCGATGTTGTTTTTGTTTTGCTTGATTGAATGACCGATTGCGAGAAATCGGGATGGAAGTCAAACACGACAGTTCCGTTATATCGAGGTATATCTGTATTATGATTTTGTCGAGACTGAAAAGCCAATCACAACACACATCATAGTATAAGCTACAAGTGCTGAAATTCTATTTCAAAATTGCAAACATGTGTGAATACAATTTTCAGCCAAAGTGCATTCAGCCAAACATCCATTCAAACGTATTTTCGACCAAACGACTTTATACCAATCGTCCGTATGCCAATCGACCATATGCCAAACGATGCGGCCCCTGATGAAAGTTATTAATAATGTATGTGTTTTGCTAAACATGAGAAGGCACTGTATACTAGTAGAGGAAAGGGTTGTAATGTCGGCCTGAATGCCCCTATTTTGGGCCCATAAATTAATTCAGCAATCGACTAAATTTTCAGTAGTGTCCAAAAATATCAATTAGTACCGTCCCAATGACGCGTGCATCTAGATAAAATTGATAAATAGCAGATTTTTAACGATGGTCCCAATTTTAGATCCATAGGCCAACATTGGAACCATTGTAATATTAATACAAAGGCATTATATTATGTTCAGACTGGGTAGTTATAACAAGGCTACCTTGATGACATTTTTCTTGTCGATAGTGATTATAATATGTTGAAAGAACTGTAGTGCAAAAAAGTCATTAGCCTTAAATATTATCTCGAAAGAACAAGGACCTTTTATTTTTCATATACAAATATAACATGAGGTTAATTATTAAACATATGATTCCCTTTTTGTAACTAATACTCAAACCAGCCGCCATAGAGAGTTCAATCAACTCAGCATTAGACAAAGCTCTCATTTTACTGCATATTTACTGATGTCATTTGAATTGCTTGGAAGCCACATGCTCGGCAATTTGTTGCATTTAATGTCCTGGTGTCTTTGCTCCAACATAGAACAAATTTGATTATGCTAATTAAACGGCAATAATTAAACATATAAGATTTCAGCAAAAAGCAACAAACACGATTAATGCATTTAATCAGACGGCTCGACAAACCAGACAGTTCGAAGCCTTGAGGTTCAGAAGCAAAACTACAGCACACTCCGTGCAGATCCGAAATTGCATCGCATAAATTTCGGCACCAGCACTCAATCAGCCCAAACGTCGTCGCCGAGCCACAATAACAGTTTGCTCTTTTTGTGCCCGTATCATTAATCATGAGACACGGAATACGTCGATTAGTTCAAGTTTTAAATCATTTACAGTCGTGTTATTTGTGGACAGATTAGTTGGAATCCAGTTTTCAGCGATGGCTGCGGCTGCGTCTTAATCCGTCTTCTTCGATGCAGAGCAGACGGTTAATGAGCTACGATTACACGAGAATAAAAGTGTTAAGTTAATAGTCTTTTTATAACTTTATTTCATTTTATTTTTTATCTCTAATGATGCAGGAACAACAAGTGTGCATAGGCGACTGACGTTACTGTGAGCAAAATGAGTGTTGGCAACGCCGAAGAAGGAACGTGTCCATGAGAGTATTAGTCGTCTGTGGGAAAGAATGCAATGTTAGTGACCTACTGAAGGTGGAATTTTTTGAATAGATTCCCTTTTACGCATAGACCACGAAAGACATTTGAACACGAAACCCTTTCATCCAGCCAACGTGGGTTGATGATTCGATAGGTAGGGTCGGTAGCATTGATACTCAATACGGAAAACAAGATCGACAGAAAACAAATCAAGGGAAAAAAAAAATTAAGAGTTGTGTCCTAGACACAACCGCAGTATGACGTAGAATAACGCAAAATTGATGTCTGTCATGCATTTTTGACTATTATACTTTATATTAAATTTTTCAAGCAGGGGAAATGGATGTAATGTCGGCCTAAGTGCCCCTAACTGGGGCCCATACATAAATTCAGCAATCGACTAAATTTTCAATAGCAACCAAAATATCCATTAGTACCGTCCCAATGACGCGTTCATTTAGATAATTGATAAAATAGCAGATTTTTAGCGATGGGCCAATCTTAGATCCATAGGCCACCATTAGAGCCATTTCCCCTATATATTTTTAGACAAAATAAAAGCATATGCATAAAATAAGACTGAAAATCTCTCTAATAAAGCAAAAAAAAAATCTTAGATCCATAGGCCAACATTAGAGTCATTTTCCCTATTTCAATTTTTCGGTTATGGTTCAAAACCTACAAATCATGTTAGCATAAACAGATCAGACCACCGTTCATATTACGCAGGAGATATTTAAATTTAATGTAATGGTTAAGAACTTATAGAATTTCCTTACATTACTACATTGGGTTGATCAATGTTGAACTATTTTGCTGTGATCAATGTGCACTAAATTTTACATCAACATCGAATACAATAGGAACTGACACTATTTCGTCACACATTTTTTGTTGATTTGCACCTCAGTATAGTACACAAAAACTCACGACGGCTCGAGCTTTTATAGCTGAGGGGTGATCGGAAGTATTTTTTACGCCATCTTGCCGTTCCCGAAGGTCCGTTAATGTCAGCAAACAGTTGTCGGAGTCAGTCGGTCTAACGATGTTCGGGGGGTTGGTGATGGATTCGACGTGTGGGTTGGCAAGTGCATTCGTGCTGAATATTTTGTTGGTGCACTAACTGATTTTTATTGAAAAATGCTGCTTTTATCATGACTTTATTTGACTTAATAAATATATCTAAAATACTGCTCAGATTACGAAAACAACACATCAATGTAGCACATTGTTAGAGAAATTTTAAAATCATATTCTTGGTCCATCAAAGCTTAAGGTGTCCGTTCTTACCGACTTTCCGTTCGATCAACGAATGATTTAACGAAGCACAATTTAAATTCGTTAATGGTTCTCATATTTGACGTAAACGTTATTTCGTTAACATAAAATAAACGCCGTTGATAGACGATAAACGAATTACCAAAAATGGGCCCACCCCTGGTCATTTCAGATTTTAGATAAATTTGTAAAGATTTCAGAAATTTAAGACTTCAAAACAACTAAGAATATGGGAAATTCTCATGTGTGGAAACAAATATTGTACACGAAATTCATGATTTTTTTCAGGGATATAATTAAAATAATAAATGTGTACCAAATACCTATTGCAATACAAAAAAAATCTAGCTTATAGGCTTTTTAACGCTTCTGTACCAAGCGTGTTTTTATTGGCTTTGAACATAGATTCTCTTCCACAGTTATTAATTGAGAGCTTTCTATGCCAACCAAAACATGAATTTGTAAATTGTGTAGCAAGCACAATGAGACTCTATGCCCAGGGAAGCCGAGAATGATTTCCTCGACTGGACCGGGAAATCGAACCCTCCATCTCCGGCATGGCAATATCGTACCTTTACTTCCTTGGCTATCTTAGGTCTCCAGCTATATAGGTACCAATTTGAATTGCAACGTAGGTGTTCGAAAGAATGCAAAGGTAAAGTAAAATCTTCGATGATAGAATGCGTATCATTTCAAAAGTCAAACTAAATCTTCTATCCTTTCCAGTTCGCTTCGATTTCAGTGAAAAGAAAACCACATTTGCCATGAAGAAGATCACCGGCTAGGATTTCGTTTCTATAGGAGCTTGCCCGCCTATTTCTCCTCTTTGGCTTATTGCCTTCATCTGTTGCATTGTTTTCAGATAGAAACTATCTGTGTGTTGGTGAGTTTGGATTTCCAATCTAATTCACCGGCGCCAGTTCTCCTGCTAGCAACAGGGGTTCTTTTTAGCACTTCACACAGTTTAGGATTGGTCAAAGTTTTAATTCACTTGCATCATTATTGCAACTTAACAGAAATCGCTACGTCCATTGACGAAATCAATCGCTCAGGCAAGACTTTAACTTAGTACGAATTTCTACAATTTACTAATTATAGTGATCATCAATCGCAGCTTCTATCATTTGGCTTCAAAAGCTCCAAAATCTAAATCAACGAAAACCCCGCGTGTGCCTAACCAGTCATTTTTCACTTCTAGCTTTGCTCCTCTCTATAGAGATATTTTTGGTTGCATTTCCTATGTAATTAAGGGCCATAAAAACGCCCAGCTTTCTGGACTGATTCGTATCATTTGACTATTTATCATGTATCGAGTCTGTTATTAAAGGTCCTTAACCGATTGTAAAATTATGTTCCCAAATATGTAAATTATTATAATGCAGGATGAAATTTGTCATGACTTTCGTTCCAATATAAACGACTACACGGAGTGTATAAAGAAAGTTGAATGACCCGATTGCTATCCATTCAAAAACTCCAATCATAGAGGAAGATCTGCAAATCTTGAAATTTGGGAAAACATATTTTGACAAGTATTCTCATTGAATGAACATTGAATACATTATAAAAACTCAATGATGTACGTTGACTAGTATTATTCAAAGACGTAGCCTGGTTTATGAGCATATTTTTTTTTTATTAATTTACAGTATAAGAAAAACCCTCTCCATGGATATGGAGGTTGACGATACTGAAGCAAAGGAATATCTTTAGTCTCTTTAAATCTGCAACTATGATGATTTCCCCTAGTGAAACATATCACCTTTATAATGCTTCCGTATGCCTCAAACGATTAATTCTTGGTTGTTAATAGAACTTCCATAATGAAATCAGCTGCTTCATGCAGACTGAGCAATTCTTATTATAGTATCAGATTTGTTCTGTATACAGAGGAATTGGGGGGGGGGGGGGGAGACTTATTAGAAACTTCTCACCAATAAATTAGTAATCTTCTAGTAAAAAATTTCCATAAAATTTCATTAAAATTTTATTTTAATTTATTTTATATTTGCATATTATTTTTGTTACAGTCAATTAGCATACACTACAAGAGATCCAATATTTGTTTTCACGTAAAATAATCTTTTTTTTTTATTTATTAGCTTGCAGTTTCAGGTTTTAGGTTTGGTTTTTGTTTATGATCTTTTATATTTCTCAGTTTGGTTAGAATTTTCGAAGCCATAGACCTAATAGAAAGATAAGTAGAAAAAGTGGATCCTGAAGAATGTCTGCGTGAAATAATTTTTTGTGAATTTCTTGTTGAGAGCATGATTAAGACTTACAATGCTATAACACCTCCATAAAACATGCAATGTTAGTTGGATGTAGTCACGTCTGTAGTCAATATTTTATTTTAGTTTTTTCCTGTAATTATCGTACACAATGGTTATTCAATAATAGATAATTCAGGAGTAAATTCGATCATTCGGGTGAGACCCTTTCTTTTTGTTTGTTTACATTTTTTTTTGGTCGCATCGCCTGTTTAAGCGAATTCTGACCCATCTCCTATCCAACTCTCCAACTCCGTAGCATCTATGGGGGTGACGGGGTGAGTCGCTGAACTTCCGTTAAGTAGATGTTACATCAACAATTTTCTTTCTTTCCCCGTAACGGAGAAGACGTGCGTGCCCGGCAATGGTAATTGTCATGCTTTTCCTGTTCTGAATTCTGATTGCAGACCTATTCATTCCCAAAAAGTTTTCCTTATGTAATTAGAATAAGAAAGTTATAGTAGATACATGACAGTTGCCAATAGGTAACCTAAAAATTAGTCCGTTACAAACGCAACACAACGCAATGATGTACAGTATAAGAAAAAGCCACAATTTTAATACATACATACTGATGCATTTAGAGATTTTATGTATTTAATTATTTGTTTATTATTTTTTATTGATAGTTATTCATCTGCCTCTTTTGTGATCATAATGAATATTTAAATGTATATACTAGATTACAAACAGTTATCGCCTTAAGAAAAATTGTTGTTGATAGATCCTCGTGGCCAAGCCAAATAACTTTTAAAAAATTGAAAAAAGTACTACACATAAATCTAATGGGGTAATATTGTCCATATTCCACACTTCGAGAACCAGGAGGAAGGAAATCCCGGTGGTGCTTAGAAATTTATTTCGACATTTTCACCACAAAGCGCCGTCGTTCGAGCGTCTCTAGTCCGAGAAGTTGGCAACATTCTTCATAAGGTGGCAAGTTAGAAGGATCATTCCACGGAAGAGTGCGAAGAGCGTATCGAACGAATTGGGCGTGATACGGACTCCAGGTAACCCCACTTGACTCAAAAATTGATCGTACCAGCGAGCAATACAGGGATCGAAGGCAGTGTGGATCCCGGATCGCAGAAATTTTGAATATGAATCCAACCTCCTATTCGCTTTAGAGATTACATCGCTGTAGTGTATTCGAAATCTAAGGACACTATCTGGCATAACGCACAAGTCTCGTACTTGAGTTACACGTTGCAGAGGCTGTCTTGTGATAATGTGATAAAACACAAACGGAAGAAAATGATGGTACATTTAAAAATGAAAGCATGAAATTACGAGAACAACAACAAGCTACACAGCAAAAAAATAATTTTGATATCACGTCAAAGTGGATGCACTACAATCATGTCGAAAATATGGTGTAATATTATTTGCTAAAAAGGACAAAATTATCATTAATACAATGCATCAACTGACATTACGCTGCTTTTACTGCATTTGTTTATTTATGTGGTCATAAAAATTACATGAAATTTTCGACATGATTGTAGTGCATCCACTTTGATGTGATATCAAAATTATTTTTTTGCTGTGTACCATCCTCTGAAGCTCTAAACAATCGAGTAGACTCCTAATCATGTACACAGCAAAAAATAAATTTTAATATTGCATCCAAGAGGATGCATTTCAATCATGTCGAAAATCTCATGTAATTTTTATGCCACAAAAATAAACAAATGCAGTTATAGCAGCGTAATTTCAGTTCATGCACTGTATTAATGATAATTTTGTCCTTAAATTAGTAATATTACACCATATTTTTGACACGATTAAAGTGCATGCACTTTGATGTGATATAAAAATAAATTTTTGTTGTGTAGATCTTGACATCTTTCGCGTAAAACAGTTTTCATCCACACAGCAAAAAATAAATTTTAATATTACATCCAAGAGGATGCACTTCAATCATGTCGAAAATCTCATGTAATTTTTATGGCCACACAAATAAACAAACGCAGTAAAAGCAACGTAATGTCAGCAGATGCACTGTATTAATAATAATTTTGCCCTTTTTGGCAAGTAATATTACACCATATTTTCGACACGATTGAAGTGCATCCACTTTGATGTGATATTAAAATTAATTTTTTGCTGTGCAGGTGGAAGCATATTATCGATTTGATAGTAATGGCCTTAAATTGCTCCGGAAGTGTTGGAAAATGTATCAGATAGTTTAGATCCGATTTTGACACACAGAGCGCAAATAGATAGGTAAAATCTGAACGAAGTAACAAAAACGGGAGACAGCCAGTTTTCTCCAGTCTAGCTAGTAATAGGGTAGAGCGCTACTTTGTCGTAATCGCCCATGTCCGTTCTATCAAGCAGAAAACATTATTAATATCAATGATTTCACCGTGCACAAATCAACAATGCATTTGTTTCGATGCGTTGGTTCATAAGCTACACATAAAAATAGTTGTTGAATATTACATCCAAACAGGTACAGGGGTCATTCAGCTGGTTGTGTAATATTACGTTGTACGATGTAAACCAATTTGGGAATAAAATTACATCCATTGATGTAATATTGTATCTGCTTTTTACATCATTATTTCATGCCTCAGGTTGAATTCCGTTGATCGATATTTCAATTTTTTGCTGTGTACAACACAAAGCCTATTAGAGCGTATTGTATGAATAGGGTAGAGAACTACTTCGGCCTAATCGCCCATTTTGGGCCTATCGAAATCCATGATTTCAGAGTTAACAAGTCAATTATGCGTTTGGTACGATACTTTAGTTAATAATCTACCGAACGAAGTCAATGAGAACGCGTGATATGAAGGTTTGCACCCATCATTCCCAAAAACAAAAGAAGCGATCTGACCGAATCAATTTTTATCTTCATCCGATAGGCTGAAGTGAACTCATTGGCGTTTCAATGGCGTTTCAATGCGTTAGGCCGAGTTTAGAATCCGTAGGCCGAGTTTGGCGTCAAGAAGCAGTGTTAGACTTTTGACAATATCTCAACGATTGGTTTCTCTTTATCAAATCTTACTGTACGTACGGAAATGCAAATAAATTTGGAAACCATCAGTAATAATAACATTCCGTTTGGAGCTAAGCTGTGCTAGATTAAGAACGAGTAAGTGCGGGTTGCATTTAATAGGCCGGAAATGGGGTAGTTAACCCTGTTTACACTCTTTGTTATCATAACGAAAAAAGCGCTCCTAGCGAATCAATTTTTTCTACGGGACGAAGAAAATCTAATGACGTTTCAATGCGTTACGACAGAATTGAAACTCGTACGACGAATTTGGAACCAAGATGCAGTGTTAGATTTTTAACAATATCTCAATAAGTTGTGACTTTTCGTCAAATCAAACGGTACGTATGAAAAGGTAAAAAAAATTACAAGACAATCATAACTTTTCAAATGGACGTATGTAACATTTGATAGAAAATTAGAAACATTGGATAGCAATGTTCATATGCGATTATTAAATCCTATTTAAAAGTTAATGTCTTTTTTTTATCTGTTTCCGCTATTATTTGGATAAATAGATGTCGTTTAAGAGATTTTTTTTTAATTATACTCACTTTAACGCTCTTGGGTCATTCGTGACTTGTCCGGGGGTGAGATTTAAACTCGTGACTTTGGCGTGAGAGGTATGAATGCTAACCACTACGCCGAGGTCGCCCCTTCAAGAGAATTTATTAAAAAGTTGAGTTTTTGCACACATGGACAAGTTTTTTATAAAACAAAATAATTCACCTTTTCCTTGCTTGCTACTCAAATACACCTTGATTGATTCGCCGGTATCACATCTTGATTCTTACATACACCCTGCATGATTCACCGATTTGACAGATCGGTTTTCACATGCGGCAGATCAGATACACCGTTTTTCGTTTTGCAGTGAAGATACGTCGGTAGCTCGGAAAGAATTGATGATACTGTTTGTTGCACTGGGAATACTTTCAGAAGCAAACTGTTGTGACTCATCGAGCTGATTGGCTGCATCTAAAAAAATATTTATAATATTTTAACTAAATTTATTTTAGTTAATTTATTTAATTTTAATTTAATTTATTTTATTTTAAACTTTTTAGCTTTTTTAAACATATCAAGCATAAGCTGAATCTCCTATTTAGAAACAACTTGACGCATCTACTGATTGAAAATGATTGCTTTATTCTTTCACATACGACGTTTCACTATGAGCTTATCTGCAGTTTTTGTGTTATCATCATATTTTGACACTTATCAAACCATTTTAAAAGTAATGAAAGAGGAGCGTTCATTTAATATATTTTCCATAATTCATTTAAATTTCAAACCATGTTTTTCACTAACTCGTAGGAAAAGCATGTATTTTATAACCGGTTAGAAGCAAAACATCTATTTGTTGATTTATGTGACTTAAGTCCTTTTGACAAATTATGCTTGAAGTCATCTTTCATTGAAACATTCAATTTTTTCTCAAACCCTTTCAGAAAAGAAAGGTAAAGCGTGGGTTGTGCTTAATAAGTCGAAAATTAGATCAAAACCAACAAATCGAACGAGGCTTTGAGATCCGTGTACACAGCGTCGCCTTGGGCACAGTGCTGCGTGCTGTCAACAATGTCAATTAACGTAAGATATTGGTCTAGCACTGAATTTCACTTCCGACACTGATATTCGTAGTAAGCATTATATCAAGAGGCACGGCTTTGACAATACTATCCATAAAATGTTGAAAATCTTACTTTTATGTCATTAAATCAACTTTTTGTATAACCATTGCATTGTTTTAATGTTACCGGCGCCGGTGGTGTAGTGGTAAGCGTGATTACCTCTCACCCCAGCAGGCCTGGGGTCAATCCAGTCGGCGCCGCCGGGATGTTTTGAGGCATAACATCTCTGATCACGGAAGGGAAGTAAAGCCGTTGGTCCCCGGTTCATGAGTTGATGGGTCGATAGGTAGGGTCCAGGTGTGGGAGCGCCTTCCTGGCTTCGGTAGCATTGGTGCTCAGCACGGAAAACAAGATCGACTAAAAAAAAAATCAATTTCATTCAAAGTTGTTCGGCCTTCCAATGCAGGCTGTGAGCATATTTGATCAATCTCATAAACAGTTGTTCCCAATTTCTTTGTTTTGAGACATGCACAATTTATTTAAAAATTATGAACGGTGCTTGTGTCCATTTGCACCAATCATGTTAGGCAGTCCGAATGACCGAAGTAACAATCATGTACTCATCATTTCAACTGTACATTGGACAATTTTTCAACTAGGGTTATCTTAAATACATGAAAGTAAATTTGTATCACATACAATGATAGAATATAGTTTGTATCACTTAACTCTATTTGTTTACATTTGTTACTTAGGACCTTTGAAAAGTGACGCGATGTTGCCCTTCATTTGAAACTTCAGACAGAGACGAGTGCAAACTATACAATATAATAAAAAAGTGAAAACAGTGAAACTCAACACCCCGGCGACCAAAACAATTTGTTTCAGGGAAATTTACGATTTTTTTAGATGATACTGAATTGTTGCATGATTTGATAATCGGCTACAAAAAAATATTGTACGTGCCTGAAATTGTGTCAAGCAATGGCGATATTATCTGGATCTGATGATATCACGATGGTGGAAATAGTTTTTAATGGTATTATTGTTCACTGTTCAATTCACTGCTGCTGATTGTTATGACGGTGATGTTTTCGATGGAAACGGGACATCAGGCGGATTTGGTAACTTCATTTGACACAGGAAAGGAATGGAAGCGTTTCTAGCGAATCCTACGTGATGCTGCTCCTTCCGGTGGGAGATTCGTTGCGGGGATTGTGCCGTATGCGACAATCCTGGCCTGACTACGCCCAGTCGAAGGCCTGAATTTTCAGAGGATTTTAAGTAAGATTGCTGAATTTTGTATTTGTTGTTTGAATCGAAGCAGAAGGACGGAGCTCCGAGTTTTTCCACATTGCCAGTGAGCCAAAAACCCAATACGAATCACACAAAACTAGGATTGCGGGTGGGGAATAATAACCGCCATGACGTCGAAGGCAATGATGAACGAGCCATTCCGTAGGCGATGGCAATAGAATAGTCCGATTTATCAAAGCTGTCCGGTTAGTCCTCGAGAGTGGCGATGTCCAACAAAGTGTCCGCTATCTTGGCCACGGTACCAAATGTTTCGTCCAGGGCTGACCAGACCCTACGTTGTAAATTTGTTCCGTGGTCCGGCGAAGAAGAGTATTCCAACCGTCGAAATACTGAGGCGAATCCAAAGTGAAAATGAAATTTACAATTTGCTGGTCTCCGAGAGGCAGCATGCCTATGCGGAGTCTAATTGGTATGCTGTATTTCATTTTGGGAATCTTTGGCTTTTTATATCATATTCGTACAATTAATTATTTGAATTTAAATATAATGAAAAAAATTTCTCCGTGTACAAAGTTACAGAAATATTTCACGTATTAATTTCAATGTGGTACTGTGTTGCTGTAGGAGATTTGCCCTTCATTTGACATATCTATACAGAGCTGGAAAAGCGCCTATCTGCTTTGATCGTCTGCTCTTCATCGACTTTCTATTACTGATTTCTTATAGATCACCCTCCAGTTTGATTCATAACTTCAAATTATGAGTCTGTACAAAAAATGGTAAAGATGTATGAAGGTTTAGACGTGCAAATGGGTTGAAATGTGTATGGGAACTACTAGGAAGCGTTTTTTATTTCACTTATTTCGTTCTATAGGGTTCTAGTTGTCCAAATGCTGAAAAAAATTAATACATGGTTGCATTGTCGGTCAACAACCCAGTTATTGATACGGTTAGTTTAGCAGCAATTCAAGAAAGATAGAAATGTGAAAAATGATAAAACAGAATAAATTAATAGTTAAATATGTACCATAAAGGGGAAATAACAACAACAATAACAACATCAGTAACGGTTATAATTCATCAGCACCCCGACGACCACCATAGCATACACCAAGTACACTAGCAGAAAACGCCAATTCAGCAACAAAGTAATGTGAATTTATATCATAACCTACTACCTAGTATAAGACACAAACGAGGTCTCATAAATTTTTTAGGATCAACTATTAAACAAATTACAGGGAATTTAGATAATGACGACCTCATACAAATTTCGGAAACCATTAAGAAACTTGAATTTGATAACCATATTTTGGTAAACGAAAATAACGAGCAAGCAAAAATCAATATACAACTTCAGAACAGAATAAATAGAGTCATAAATGAGTTAGAATACCACCACAACCAAATAATGAAAAACATAATCGCTCAAAGGTCAGAAATAGGACAAAACAAAAGTATAAAATTAATTGAAGAAATTATAAAAATTAACCTTTATATTGACATCCTCAACTCCCATTTAGAAACAATTTCGGAAGCTATTCAACTAGCTAGACCAAACATTATTTCAAAAAATATTCTTTCACCGGATGAATTGCATTTTGCAATAAAACACTTGGAAGACCAGGGCATTTCTGTCAGTCATCCTGAGCAAGCCTATAATTTTCTAGGGCTAGAAGCATTCTACAACCAGAGCAAGGTCAATTTTATTGTAACCATACCATTATTAAAAACATACAACCTATACCATATAACCTATTGTTTTTAGAACCATTACTCATAGGAAATAGAACTATCAAGTTGCCTGCTATATCTGCGGATTTAAGAACCTGTTGAACTCAACCCAAGATAGCTGCTTTTCTAGATTGTTACGAGGCTCATGAGGAAATTGCGTATTCAAAGAAATAGAAGAGCCATTCGAAATTAAATCAATAATGAGCAACTACATAATCCTGAAACAAGTAGTCAATGAAACCATCCAGTCCAACTGCGGTATAAGAAACCGAACACTGACAGGAACATTCTTAATCGAATACCACAATTGCACAGTGACCATCAACAGCGAGAAATTCTCGAACGACGAGATTACAAAAGCCGAATCACCTAACATAATCCCCTTGGATGGTTTGGATATTCAAGTAAACGCCGTAGATCCCATCTTCGGCAGGCTCAACATCGTAAACAGGCATCATCTAGAAACTTTCGCCATGGTCTTGCTTTGTAGCTGTGCCTTTACCGACTGAGGTAAGGGAGGATATATATATATATATATAGTTGATAACACACACTATTGATAATTGAGTTCCACAGTCAGTTGTCAGGTCTTCTATATATCCAAATCAACTAATGAAAATCCGTTTCTAATAAATGTAACAATTTATTTTTAATGGAAGTTTTGATTGTAGTATGAGTTTAATGTTATAACGAGAAAACTTGAATGCTAATACTTAATTCTTATATAATAGCAACAATATCAATCCAATGAAAACAGCTAATGATTGAAACGCGAACCTTCATCGATATGACGACCTCTATTCATAGTAACATTGACTCGGATGATCTGCCGAGTGTTGGGACTAGGCGTACGGTAACAGAGAGATCTATAGCCCGGAGGAATGGGAGGCGAGTCTTCCGTGCGGTCTTCAGACTTATCAGGCAGTTGTCCAAAGTCATCCATTTCATAGGAATCTAGATTTAAAAACATATCGCATGCCGATGTGTTACAACCTTTACTCGCTGTTTTTGTCGAGTTCGTAGTTCCCATGAGCCTTCGCTGATGCCTATTGATCATTTCCAGAGAAATATTCGAAATATTGTCCAGCAAAATAGTCGCAAAACTGTCTTCCTCATTCTCGGTGATGGGTCGAATTTCGCAATCTTGAGCGTCTTCTTGCTGCTTCAGCGGTGTGACCTTTTTGTCTTGTATTTCATATCCCTGTATGAAGATTTGCGGAATTGTTCTGTTTGGATATGACGATGCGGTGTCTTCGGGAGCAGAATGAGATTGATTAGAGCCATAAGCTTTCGCCAGATGTTGGTGTTGCACGCAAAAGGGTGGTAATTTGCGGGGACTTTTCACGCTCTTTGGAGCTAATGTTTGCGTCCCGGGTGGAATATTCAGATTGACAATCATCAGTGGAGTCTTGGTGGTTTCACTCGATTTTCTGGAAAGAAAGAGAAACAGAAAAAGAAACATAAATTATAAGACTGGAGAGCGGTGAATTAAAATATATCAGAGGCTGCCTTTCGGGCTCTGCATGATACTCTCATATAGCGTGTGAAAGTTGTTTCACGCTGTTTTGTGAATCAACACAAACTGCTAGCGCCTCGTAGATTAAAAATAATTTGGTCGTATCAACTCCTTTGTCTACATCTTTCTAAGGTCTTCTTGATTCCTCAATTCTCGTGAACGCCAATCTAGAAGTGACTCATAATGTCTGCACGTCTTCGCATTGACCTACAACAAATGCAACATGATGTGTTTTGGGGCAGGATTTTTTGCTTCTCTCCTGTTGCTTGTTTAGAGGGGGATGTTGAATGCTTGATATGTTGGTACCATCATCAGTCTGTTGCTCTCTCTTGCTCAGCTCCGCGTGGTCGCCGCCAATAAGCAGCACACTCCATTTAATGTCTTCTCATTAGTCGACCCTGACGGCTGTTTTGGAGTTCTTGGTAAAAGAGCGGCGCGAATGAGCTACAACCGCGTCAAAACTTATTTACATATTTTTTTAATTATGTGAATGCGCTATATTGGCTATCAAATATTAGCAATCAAACGAAGCCGCTCACCGCTTGGAGATTGCGCGTGAGACGTATCGGGTCGTGATTCCACTCGTTGCGCAGGAATGATATATGTGAAGACAAATGAAACTAGATCCAGATAGGTATTAGATAGATACTAAATCGGAAAAGATATCTTCGTTAAACCGTTGATGTATTATGTGTACAATCGTTTCAATTTGTTTTTCTTGATAAAAAGAGGTAAGAATAAAGGTGACCATACATACAAGGGCCTCCAGGCCACACAGTATTTTATGGCAGCCCGTCAACTCTTTTGCAAGATTGGTCCGATTTTTTTATTTATTGATTTTAAAATGCTCCATAAAAGTGCACCGTCAATACTAAGATCAGGGTAAAAGAGATGCAAATAATGTCTGACGATGTGCAAGTAATCAATTTTAGTTGAATATATACTTAATTTAATACATTCATATAATCAAAAAACGTAATGTCTCCTAAAACAAAATACAGGTTCGGGCGCAATTATACATCAACATTAATCATATAAATAAATTATTAATCACGACCTAAAAACTAAAGCATTTCCAGGCCAAATTTCAAAAAACTAAATTCTGATTTGACCTAATCCTATTTGCATTGAACATGGCATATTTGTTTCTTATGAGTAGTTATTCACTATTCAACTATGAGGGACTCGACAGCCTCAGACAGTCGTTTTTGCTTATTGTGCAAAAAAGCAGGATCAATCATCGGCCACTTCATATTATGCATTGCTTGTTCATTGTGTGTTTTGTGAAACTTGTCATCGGTACCGGGTTGAATAGCGACAACAACGACTCGATCATAAGTGGTGTGATGTGATATGAGGGGCTCGGTGGCCTTAGAGCGATCGTTTTTGTTTACTGAGCGGATGCCGGAACATCATGGGTTTAAACTCTGGCTCCATAAAATTCAAGATTCGTAAGTCGCTTTCTTTCTTAAAATGAACACATCACTAAAGTGAACCGTTTGCCCAAAAGAACCCTATTGCGAACCTAAATCTTGTATCGAACATCCCAGTGATTTCTCGTGGAAGTGCAGATGTTTTCTCGAGTACAAAGCGAGTATTGCGGCAACACATTCCTATCCATTCCTAAATTAAGTTGGTATTGGCTATTTAAAAAAAATTGAGATCATCAATTTTTCCCAGCATCATATGTTGGATCTCTGTGTAATTACATGTGACAATAATGGAGTAGCTACCGCAGATAGTCCACCATACCATTGCGATAAAATCAAGTAATGACACCGAAATTGGCCATCCATCTAAGGAAAAAACGAAATTTCCGAACTGAAGCATACACGACGAAAAGTGCGTTCTATTGAAATAAATTTACCGTTTCTTTGCCCAAGGCGAACCAGCCGATGCACAGAAGAGTATTAGCAACAATCAATACGAAACTAACGATTTTAAATCTGCTCACCTATTGGTCCCAAGCAAACGATTAACGTACCCCATTCTTGTCGGAATTCTACTACACAGCAAAAAAATAATTTTGATATCACGTCAAAGTGGATGCACTACAATCATGTCGAAAATATGGTGTAATATTACTTGCTAAAAAGGACAAAAGTATCATTAATACAATGCATGAACTGACATTACGCTGCTTTTACTGCATTTGTTTATTTATGTGGTCATAAAAATTACATGAAATTTTCGACATGATTGTAGTGCATCCACTTTGATGTGATATCAAAATTATTTTTTTGCTGTGTACTACACAATGTTTGTTTTGATTCGCTATGAAAGTTTGACAGATAAAATAAGGGGTTCGTGGATTTTCCTATGTTTCGAGGGGTGAATCGATTAGATTGGGACCGAAGAGAGTAAAAGCTGAGCCAAAAAGTTGAACACGTTATTTCGGGACCTTCTAGTCCTGGGTCCTCTATGGTATTATGGCAAGAAAACAGGCCAAAAAGGCAAACCTCAAAAAGCTGCCTAGTACATCATTTTGTGCCCCACTGTGTTCCTAACTCTCCAGTGCAATATGTGGCAGCCATTTTATGTTCCTTTGTTTTGTTTTCATCCCGTTGTCAGCTGTCGAAGTTCTGCTGAAATTTCGTTTGAAAATAAGGAAAGTTCTCTCAAAAGTTTTTCGAATTTAAAGCTAAGTATCAACCTAAAATGAAATGGATTTTCAAGATAAAGGTATGTAGAATATGTTGAACTCAAGCAGCAATGAATTTCAAAGTGCAAACATAGTAATTATCAAGGTAGCTACGATTTTTGCTTACGTGTTTATGTTTGAAAGGTATTTTTTTTTAATGTTCCGGGCATTTCCGGGCAGAATTTTTTATACTGTAGGATAGATTGGGGTTCTAACAAATGATCTACGGCAGACATTTTTGCGAATTTTTGCGAATTTACGATATATTGGTATTTTTGCCAAGGTAAATGTTTCATTTTGCATATGCTTATTTTTGAAAGTTCTGTTCATTGCATGAATTGTTCATTGTTCATCGTATTTGAGTATATTTAAAGTATTTTTATAATCGATGATGAAACAATGATGCAACATATTATATAAATTTAATTAGTTAATTATAACCGATAGCGAAAAATTCAACTTTCACTTT